>NC_087180.1:7889114-7906614 GCF_035594125.1 Scylla paramamosain
TCTTTTCTTTCTTCCTTCCTGTTCCTCCTCCTCTCTCTCTTCTCGACGGAAAAAAAAGATTGTCATAGTTTAAACAAAGCAAAAATAGCGAAGATTTTTGTGTCTCGTCCATGTGTGTGTGTGTGTGTGTGTGTGTGTGTGTGTGTGTGTGTGTGTGTGTGTGTGTGTGTGTGTGTGTGTGTGTGTGTGTGAAAAGTATCTATTTATTTGTCTGTCCGTCTGTCTACTTGTGTATGCATGAAAACTCTCATCTATCTATTTGTCTGTGTGAATACCTTGTGTGTGTGTGTGTGTGTGTGTGTGTGTGTGTGTGTGTGTGTGTGTGTGCTCGTTCGTTCGTCCGTTCATCACATGCAATTTTTCTTCTCTATTTTTCAATTATTTTCTTTAGAGTGGACACAGCAACGTACTCGCAATATGAAATGAGCGAGCAATATTTTAAAAATTCCAAATAACTCGGTGCGAGTGAAACAAAAAAGCGCCGTGGCATTACTTGCATTATAAATATGTAACAAACTTTATTTCACCGTTTCAAATGCACAGACTTTTGAATTACATCACGTGAATTGTTCCTAGATTTATATGTATTTAATTCTTAAAAATATATATTATTACCATTTTTTTCTATTATTATGAGAAAGAAAAGTTCCATTCGTCGTTTTCTTTCAGTACACTTATTTAATTTGAACATATTTTCCTCTTTGTTCACTGCAATAATTTTATTCTATTTCCTGACTCACCACGTATTCATTTTCTATTTATTTCGTTTATATTTTAATTCTTCGTCCATTTTGCTATTTCACGGTCCATTTTCTTGCTCTTTCTTCCTCTTATCGTATTCCTTTCTTTTTCCAGCTTACCCTTTGTTTCTTCAATTAATCTTCCTCCTCTATTTAATTATTCTCCGTGTCTTCTCCCTCCATTATAACGTCCATTTCCCTCCTCTCCATTTTCCACTTAACGCGTTTCTTCTGTCTCTTCCTCCCTTCCCCTTCCTTCCCACATCTTTCCGTCTATTCCTATAAATTTCCCTTCTACCCCGTTCTTCCATTTCCTTCTAATTCCCCAATCGTATCGCATCTCACGCTTCCTCACGCCTGCCATTTCTCGGATCTCACTTTTGTTTCCCCTATTTGCTCACCCATCCCATCCCTCCCATCCTTCGTCCCTTTTCACTCCCAATCACGAGCCCCCTACCCATCTTGCACCCTCCTCATTAAGTGTGCCAGACGTCATAGGGTTCATCATGAGGTAATCCTATGTGTCAGGGCTGGAATCCTTTTTCTACGGTTAAAGGGATCCAATAGCCCTTTGCCTAAGTGGATTTGGAATTCGAGAGATTCGCGGTGCTCAGTAAGCGTCTCAAATTCACCACATTTCGAATTCTCAGTTGGAGAGAGAGAGAGAGAGAGAGAGAGAGAGAGAGAGAGAGAGAGAGAGAGAGAGAGAGAGAGAGAGAGAGAGAGAGAGAGAGGGCTTGTGATGTCGAAACGAACATGTTCACACTTTATTCTTTGTTTATTTATTTATACATTTTTAACTTTTTAATGCCCTTGAGTCAGCGAAAGACCAGGAAGTTACCGAGGTCACCATTAATAAAATCTCAGCTGTTTTGCAAGAATTGTTCTCCCTGAAAACTTATTGTTTGTTTTCGTACTGCATTTTGTTGAGATTGACAAGAATGACACATGCATACACAAAAAAAAAAAAAAAAAAATGAGAAGAAAGAAAAAGTCGATATACAGGAAGAGAGACGAGTACAGGCAGCCGGAGAGAGAGCCGGAGAGAGAGACGGACAGACGGACCGACGGACTGACAAACGTCAACAGACAGGCATAGAGATTCAAACAGTCGAACGAAACAAGAAAAAAAATATATAATTTGACAATGAGAGAGAGAGAGAGAGAGAGAGAGAGAGAGAGAGAGAGAGAGAGAGAGAGAGAGAGAGAGAGAGAGAGAACCACAGGGCAATTACGTACCACATATCCCAACGCTCCACCACCAAAAATACAAAAAGAAAAAAACATGACTCACATCTCATCTCTTTCAACCGACGCCACAGAAATACCACAAGGTCAGAAACAGAAACAAAACTGGGAAAAAAAGAATAGGCCAAGATAACCAAAAGCGGCAAGAGGTGGCGGCGGGAGGGCAGCCTTGGCGGGAAGAAGAGAACAAAGGTGACAGGGCAAAATGAGGCACGGGAACAGGTAGGGACCCTCGACTCCTCTCCCGTGTGAAGGTACAAGGGTAAGCCAGCAGTCCCACCACCTCCCATTGTCTTGTATGGAGGCAACACCCACGACAAAGGCTTACCCAGAGAGAGAGAGAGAGAGAGAGAGAGAGAGAGAGAGAGAGAGAGGATGAAGGTATTGTGTAACTAGGAACGGGGAGAAAGGGGATAAAAAATATAGTTTGGCAGGAGTCTACAAGAGAGAGAGAGAGAGAGAGAGAGAGAGAGAGAGAGAGAGAGAGAGAGAGAGAGAGAGAGAGAGAGAGAGAGAGAGAAGGGAAGACGTGAGGAAATGAGCAGAGAAGAGAAGGGGAGGAGCCAAGAAGAGAGAAGAGGAAAGAAAAGGGAGTAAAGGAGAAAAGAAGATTAAGAGAGGGGAAAGGAGATACGAGAGATGGGGAGGAGGAGGAGCAAGGGGGATGGGAGGAGACAGAGGAGGTTGGGGATGAAGAGAAAGGGGAAGGTGGGGGGAGGTGGGGGGAGAGGGAGTGTTTGTATGGAGGAATGAGGCAAGATATTGGTTTCTCTGTGGGAGGAAAAGGAATAATTGGAGCAGAAAATAACGGAGGGGAGAGGGAGGGTCTGATAATTGAAAAACAAAGGCGCTCAGACTCACCGAATGATGGATAAAAGAGGGAGGAAGGGAAGGGAAACAAGGAACCAAGGAAAATGAATGCATCTTGAAGTCTGTAAGAAGTTTATTGAAATTACAGCCAAGAACGCGATAAATAAAAGATAAAAAAAAGAAAAAAAGAATGGAGTAATAATGATAAAGTTGTAAATTATAATGCAGTGTTGCCGAAGGGATTATGTTGTGCAGTGTTTTCTAAATGACTCAGTACGTTTCATTTGCTCCTATTGATTCCTTTACGTGTACACCTGTTACTGTCTTCCTGTCAGGCATGTATATTTCCTCTATTTTCTTTTCCCTTTTCCTTGTTTTTCCTGCGTGTCTGTAAACTTTCCACTGCACGGTACAGTTTTCCCTTAAGTCCGTTGTCTCACTCTTTCCTTCAATTTTTATATTTCCTCCCCACCTTTTTTTTTTTTTTTGCATTTTCTCCCTTCGTTTCTGTCTCTCTTTTATCCCCATCCCTTCGCCTTGCCTCCCTCGCTCCCTTCCCTCTCCTCCCTCTCTCTCTTCCCTCCCCTCCCGCCCCGCCTGCCTCGGAACACGGCGCAACAAGTCCCAATACCCTTGTAAGGAGAGTTGGATCCCGCATGATGGAGAGTTTGCGGCGTGTCGAGGCACAGCGCCGCCCAGGAACGCCCCGTGAAAGCAAAGGAAAAAGGGGAAAGAAGGGAAGGAATGGGAGGGACAAAGGTAGCGCAAAATCTGAAATGTATATGTGCATAGAAAAAGTAAAAAAGAAAAAAAAGAAAAAAAAAGAAAGAAAAATGTTCTCAATAGGATTTTAGTCTTCCGCTTCTGTCAGGTAAAAAAAAATATTGAAATGTATAAGGAGAAAAACTGTAAAAGTATAGAGGGGAAAAAAAAAAGATGTAGTTGAAAATCCCCTTTTATCTGTTGACTTTGATTAACTGAAAACTTTAGGTTACCTTTTTTTTTTTATTTTCTATATATAAATGGCTCTTTGTGTGTGTGTGTGTGTGTGTGTGTGAGAGAGAGAGAGAGAGAGAGAGAGAGAGAGAGAGAGAGAGAGAGAGAGAGAGAGAGAGAGAGAGAGAGAGAGAGAACCGGGGAAGGAGAGTGGGGAAGGAAAAATAGACATGGAAGACGAGAAAAGTCTAATTGGCAATTGGAGAGAGAGAGAGAGAGAGAGAGAGAGAGAGAGAGAGAGAGAGAGAGAGAGAGAGAGAGAGAGAGAGAGAGAGAGAGAGAGAGAGAGAAATGCATATAGGAAAGACAAGGAAAGCATAACAGGGAATGTGAAACTGGAATCGGGTTGTATCGGAAATCTATGGGTGAGAAGTGAGGGCAGCTGGCGGCGCGGTGGTTTTGGGCACGCTGACTGGAGGGGCGGACAGGAAGGGGGAGAGAGAGAGAGAGAGAGAGAGAGAGAGAGAGAGAGAGAGAGAGAGAGAGAGAGAGAGAGAGAGAGAGAGAGAGGGGGGGGAGAGAGAGAGAGAGAGAGAAGAGAGAGAGAGAGAGAGAGAGAGGAGAGAGAGAGAGAGAGAGAGAGAGAGAGAGAGAGAGAGAGAGAGAGAGAGAGAGAGAGAGAGAGAGGGGGGGGAGAGAGAGGAGAGAGAGAGAAAGAGAGAGAGAGAGAGAGAGAGAGAGAGAGAGAGAGAGAGAGAGAGAGAGAGAGAGAGAGAGAGACTCCTTCCTTTTTATATGTACTTGATTTTTTTTTTATGTAGGAAGAACACTGGCCAAGGGCAACAAAAGTCCAATAAAAAAAAAATATGCCCACTGAAATGCCAGTCCCATAAAAGGGTCAAAGCAGTGGTCAAATATTGATGAATATGTGTCTTGAAACCTCCCTCTTGAAGGAATTCAAGTCATAGGAAGGTGAAAATACAGAAGCAGGGAGGGAGTTCCAGAGTTTACCAGAGAAAGGGATGAATGACTGAGAATACTGGTTAACTCTTGCGTTAGAGAGGTGGACAGAATAGGGGTGAGAGAAAGAAGAAAGTCTTATGCAGCGAGGCCGCGGGAGGAGGGGAGGCATGCAGTTAGCAAGATCAGAAGAGCAGATAGCATGAAAATAGCGTTAGAAGACAGCCAGTTATGCAAGATTGCGGCGGTGAGATAGAGACTGAAGACAGTCAGTTAGAGGAGAGGAGTTGATGAGACGAAAAGCTTTTAATTCCACCCTGTCTAGAAGAGCAGTATGAGTGGAACCCCCCAGACATGTGAAGCATACTCCATACATGGACGGACCCTTGTGCAGAGTTAGCAGCTGGGGGGTGAGAAAAACTGGGAGACGTCTCAGAACACTTAACTTCATAGAAGCTGTTTTAGCTAGAGATGAGATGTGAAGTGTCCAGTTCAGATTATAAGTAAAGGGCAGACCGAAGATGTTCAGTGTAGAAGAGGGGGGCAGTTGAGTGTCATTGAAGAAGAGGGGATAGTTGTCTGGAAGGTTGTGTCGAGTTGATAGATGGAGGAATTGAGTTTTTGAGGCATTGAACAATACCAAGTTTGCTCTGCCCCAATCAGAAATTGTGGCTTCCCTGCGTGATATGTTTACCTCCTGAAAGGTTGGACGTCTATGAAAAGATGTGGAAAAGTGCAGGGTGGTATCATCAGCGTAGGAGTGGATAGGACAAGAAGTTTGGTTTAGAAGATCATTAATGAATAATAAGAAGAGAGTGGGTGACAGGACAGAACCCTGAGGAACACCACTGTTAATAGATTTAGGAGAAGAACAGTCATCGTCTACTACAGCAGCAATAGAACGGTCAGAAAGGAAACTTGAGATGAAGTTACAGAGAGAAGGATAGAAACCGTAGGAGGGTAGTTTGGAAATCAAAGCTTTGTGCCAGACTCTATCAAAAGCTTTTGATATGTCCAAAGCAACAGCAAAAGTTTCACCAAAATCTCTGAAAGAGGATGACCAAGACTCAGTAAGGAAAGCCAGAAGATCACCAGTAGAGCGGCCTTGACGGAACCCATACTGGCGATCAGATAGAAGGTTGTGAAGTGATAAATGTTTAAGAATCTTCCTGTTGAGTATAGATTAAAAAAAAACTTTAGATAAGCAGGAAATTTAAGCAATAGGACGGTAGTTTGAGGGATTAGAACGGTCACCCTTTTTAGGAACAGGTTGAATGTAGGCAAACTTCCAGCAAGAAGGAAAGGTAGATGTTGACAGACAGAGCTGAAAGAGTTTGACTAGGCAAGGTGCAAGCACGGAGGCACAGTTTCGGAGAACAATAGGAGGGACCCCATCAGGTCCATAAGCCTTCCGAGGGTTTAGGCCAGCGAGGGCATGGAAAACATCATTGTGAAGAATTTTGATAAGTGGTATGAAGTAGTCAGAGGGTAGAGGAGAGGGAGGAACAAGCCCAGAATCGTCCAAGGTAGAGTTTTTAGCAAAGGTTTGAGCGAAGAGTTCAGCTTTAGAAATAGATGTGATAGCAGTGGTGCCATCTGGTTGAAATACAGGAGGAAAAGAAGAAGAAGCAAAGTTATTGGAGATATTTTTGGCTAGATGCCAGAAATCACGAGGGGAGTTAGATCTTGAAAGGTTTTAACATTTTCTGTTAATGAAGGAGTTTTTGGCTAGTTGGAGAACAGACTTGGCACGGTTCCGGGCAGAAATATAAAGTGCATGAGATTCTGGTGATGGAAGGCTTAAGTACCTTTTGTGGGCCACCTCTCTATCATGTATAGCACGGGAACAAGCTGTGTTAAACCAAGGTTTAGAAGATTTAGGACGAGAGAAAGAGTGAAGATTGTACGCCTCCATGCCAGACACTATCACCTCTGTTATGCGCTCAGCACACAAAGACGGGTCTCTGACACGGAAGCAGTAGTCATTCCAAGGAAAATCAGCAAAATACCTCCTCAGGTCCCCCCAACTAGCAGAGGCAAAACGCCAGAGGCACCTTCGCTTAGGGGGATCCTGAGGAGGGATTGGAACGATAGGACAAGATAAAGATATGAGATTGTGATTGGAGGAGCCCAACGGAGAAGAAAGGGTGACAGCATAAGCAGAAGGATTAGAGGTCAGGAAAAGGTCAAGAATGTTGGGCGTATCTCCAAGACGGTCAGGAATACGAGTAGGGTGTTGCACCAATTGCTCTAGGTCATGGAGGATAGCAAAGTTGTAGGCTAGTTCACCAGGATGGTCAGTGAAGGGAGAAGAAAGCCAAAGCTGGTGGTGAACATTGAAGTCTCCAAGAATGGAGATCTCTGCAAAAGGGAAGAAGGTCAGAATGTGCTCCACTTTGGAAGTAAAGTAGTCAAAGAATTTCTTATAGTCAGAGGAGTTAGGTGAGAGTTATACAACACAGAAAAATTTAGTATGAGAGTGACTCTGTAGTCGTAGCCAGATGGTGGAAAACTCGGAAGATTCAAGAGCGTGGGCACGAGAGCAGGTTAAGTCATTGCGCACATAAACGCAGCATTCAAACTTTGGATCGAAAATGAGGATAGAAAAAGTAGGAGGGAACAGAAAAGGGGCTACTGTCAGTTGTCTCAGACACCTGAGTTTCAGTGAGGAAAAGAAGATGAGGTTTAGAAGAGGAGAGGTGGTGCTCTACAGATTGAAAATTAGATCTTAGACCGCGAATGTTGCAGAAGTTAATGAAGAAAAAGTTGAGCGGGGTGTCAAGACACTTAGGGTCGTCGACAGAAAGGCAGTCCGACCTGGGGACATTTATGGTTCCCTCCCCAGATGGGGACTCCGAGGTTAGTGTAGGAGTCGCCATGATGATTTTAAAATTTTTGAGTGAAGGGTGTGTGTTATTAGGTGCTTGTAGTTTTGTGTGGAGGAAGAGAGTTGTATTTAGAGGGCAGGCTGTGACTGCCCCCTTGTGTTGTGAGACACAAAGGGAAACGTTCAGTGAGGTCACAGCTGGGTTTAATGATAAGTTCACAGCACCCCCTGAACAGTGCTTTAGACCTCACTGGGAGTAATTATCGTTTCGGCAGGTGTCTACTGCCTCCTCCTAAGGATAAGGGATTGAACTTAAGATTATATGAAGGGATAGGACAGCCTTCACAGATTTTTCTTTATTTAGTAGTGACATTATTTAGTTTTTACTGGCATACATATCATAGTTATTTACCGGATTAGGGTAAGGAATAGCTTTTAATGTTATATGGAGGTATTAATCTTTTCATTTTTTTCTAATTTTCCATATTTCTTTTTTTCCCAGTGTATCGTTTTTTTTTTCTATTTTGTTTTATTTCCAATTCTGATAATCATTAATATTTTTGAGAGTTGTTCCTTTAAATTTTTTATGAAATTCCTATTACTTTTTTCAGTGATAGGAATCTAAAGTTCATTTTTCATGTAAGTCAATTTTTTTTTTTTTGCCAAAGTGTTAGAAATATTGTACTGTATTTTCTGCTGTTTGTTTATTTTTAAAGGCAGATTTTTTTTTTTTTTGGTTTCAGGCACGCTTGATTTTAATTTTTCGAAAGGATTAGGTTTATGGTTTTCTTGCATACACATATTGTTTTTCAAAGGGTGTTTATTTTTTTTCTTTTGATGTGCTTATTATTATTTTTTTTTTAACGAGAAAGGATTATTCTGTTTTTTCTGCATACCTATGTTTTCGAAGGCGACAGAAATAGTTTTTTTGTTTTTGTCTGGTGAACTTAATTCAGTAAACTCAATTTTCGTTTCCTTTCATTCTTTCTTTTTCTATTAGTCAAAATGTATCTTTACTTGGTGGTAATTCGGATGGAGTTTGCATTGTTTTTTGCTCGTATTTGCAATTTTTAAAGGTCTGACCATAAACTCATTTCTCGTCTATGTTTTTCTCTTATAATTTTGTCTTTGCTTTTTGCGTGTTAATATGCAGTATTTTCAAGGTAGGAGCAGTAATTTTATCTCTCTCTCTCTCTCTCTCCTCTCTCTCTCTCTCTCTCTCTCTCTCTCTCTCTCTCTCTCTCTCTCTCTCTGATGGCAGGTCGTCTTATTATTTTTTTTTCCTTGTGTATTTTGCTGCAATTTTTTCTCTCCCCAGCTACGTGAAGTTTGTTCCTGACACGTCTTCGCCTTGGTGTCAGCAGCAGTGTGTTAGTTGTGAAGTAAACTTGTAGCATCTTTATCCTCCTCGCTCACCCTGATGCCCTTTATCCTCCTGTATCTCCTCCCTCTCCTCTCACTTTCTTCTCAGTATACAATAATTTCATTTAGGGTTGTTTCTTTCACGTTCTCTTCTCTCATCGTTGTATTATTATTCTTCCCTCTTTACATTTTCTCTCCCCTCATCGTCTTTCCCCCTTTCCGTTCCTCTCTTTAATTTTTCACTCCTCATCTTACTCTGTCTTTTCCTTCACTTCCTTTCCCTTCTTTTAATTTTCTTCCTCTTCGCCTTTTCCTTCAGTTTCTCTTCCTTAATCATTTTTCCCTTCCCGGTCTCTCTATATTTTCCCTGTCATCGTCCTTTCCTTCTCCGTCTTCTTTTCACATTTTCTCCTATTTTTTCTCTTGTCCATCTCTCTTTCTCTCCCTCCAGTGTCCTTCCACTTTTTATCAGTTCCTTTAAGATTCCTTCCTTCATTCCTCCTTCCATTCCCACACCTTACACTATCCTTATCATTCCTTCCCCTTACCTCAGTGCCGTCACTCCCTTCACCCTCCCATCATTCTTATTCATAAATCATTCCCTGCATAAACCTCCCTATTATCATTCCCTCCTGTCCCCTCCCGCCCCTCCCCCTCCCGTCTCTTTCTTCCCGTCTTTCTGTTCTTTATTTTTATTGCCTTGCTTGGAGGACTCGTATGTGCCGTGTGTAATTTAGAATAATTCACTTGAAGAGGGAGAAAAGTAGGTTCCTTGAGGGAGTTAACTGCACGACGGGTTACGCAACAACCTCTGCAGAGCCGCCACAATGACCAGCCATTATTTCAACCAATATTTATGATTCGCCAGTGAGTCGGGTCCGGAATTAATAGGATGACGCTGAAGGCGAGTTTATTTTATATTGTATTTATTTTTTTTTTATGACTTTGACGTGTGGAGCGTTCACTGTCTCTCCTGCAGGTTATTTGTTATCGGGAATTACTCACACGTGTAATGTAAAAGTAACTGAGGCGTGGAATGGGTGTCTGTCGGGTCTTGCCTCAGTGCCTGCCGGAGTTTCAATTGTGCCCTGTGATTAGATTTCCACACCATTTGTTTATCTACTCCTTCATAGTCTTATAATAACTAGGGATATGTAACTAATGGGGGAATGTAACCAGGGAGATACCTTGTAACTAGAGAGATGTCTTGTAACTAGAGAAATGTAACTAGGGAGATGTCTCGTAACACGGGAGCTATCTTGTAACTAAAGAAATGTAACTAAGGAAACTAGAGAGATGTCTTGTAACTAGGGAAATGTAACAAGGGGAATGTCTCGTAACTAGTGAGATGTAAATAAGATGCCTAGAGTCAGTCATGTGGATAAGACGAGGGTTCCTATTCTTAAACTCTCTGTGCCCACCAGGACTACATTCAAGTCACTGAGATGTTTACCCAGGCTCCGGTGGGTGTTCTTTCCTGTCGATGGTGCAGGGTCTAATAGGTTCAGTTTAATTATGAGGAGGCCCTTGAAATCCCTCCATAATTTCCATTGCAGCATGATAATAAGTTGACAGAATAGGAGCCGACATGTTTTAGAATAAGGCTACGAATCAACGGACTTTTTATTTTTATTTTAGCGTTGGTGGCCTGTACTGCCGGTGGAAAACTGTTTGAAAAGTTATATAGATTTAGGAGATAAGAAGAAATCGGTTTCTCACACAGGTTATTATATTATATGAACTCAATAACCAAATCAGACGAGAGTCCTTAGTTTTGAGAGAGGATTAGATGGATAACAATGATAAGTGGATATAAGTACGTCTATTTTATGCAGGAATCACCACAAGTGTATGAGCCGGCTTCTTGTTCTTCTGTGTGTGGTGTGACCGTCTTCATGTTCCTTTTGTCTCCATTTTAGTTCTCTTGTCTGTTACTACCTTCCCATTCCTCTCCTCCCTCTTGTTTCTCTTTAGGTGTGGCGAGACCATCTCTTTCTCATTCTTCCTCTTCCTTGTTTACCTGACCTTTCCTCCTGCTTGGTTTTTTTAGGAAAAGGCAGATGAAATCCCATTAATGCTACACTAAAAACGGAGGAGCATTTACACGTGAAGGGGAAACTCAGTTAACATAATTTAATAAGGTTCACTAATACTCCTGCAAATGTGTTAAAGGAAATGACAAGGCAGACTCGTACACATGACGCATCGAGGTATTTCAGATCGCCTCTCGTGTGGCGCTGAGTGTCCTGGTGATGGCCGTTACCCTCTGCACTTCACCTGACATTTTGCGACGCGACTCACTCACCTGGGATTGGGATTGCAGTCCTCGCGTGGCACCCATTAGATGCTCGCCTCACTTGTGACATTTTCTTTTACTCGGAGGATGAGAGAGAGAGAGAGAGAGAGAGAGAGAGAGAGAGAGAGAGAGAGAGAGAGAGAGAGAGAGAGAGAGAGAGAGAGAGAGAGAGAGAGAGAGAAAGGGTTCAGGTACCCATTGGTTCTAAAATTTGTTGCTCTATCGAAAAAAAAAGTTTCTTACAGGAGTGTCATTCATCTTTACTAATAGGACATCGTCATCCCTCATGTTGTTGAAGGAATCACTAAGACATTAATCAATCATGTATTCTGAGGGATGAAACGCTTATCCCTCTCAGTTTGATATATGCACCATTGGAAGAGGCATTGTTGGAAATCCCCGAAGTGATGAAAAATAAATAAATAAAATAAAATAAAATAAAATATGAATATAAATGAATAAATAAATACATAAATAAATAAGAGACGTGTGATAGATAAACAAGTAAACAGATAAATTATTTCAAACAATCTTTTTTTTTTCTATAATCTAAAGGAAATCAAAATGTAAAGTAATAGGGCTGCCAAAGGTATCTGCATAGATAAACAGGTTATTCAGTTACGTAAACTCTACTTCCCTACTCATCCTTCTCCGTGTTCTCGGTTTCCTTGCTTCACACAGGGCCGTCCCATTCTTCTCAGCTAGCGGGTGGTCATCCTTCTGGCAATTGCCTCTCTCTCATCACCCAACAGATCTGATATATATATATATATATATATATATATATATATATATATATATATATATATATATATATATATATATATATATATATATATATATATATATATATATATATATATATATATATATATATATATATATATATATATATATATATATATATATATATATATAAGATGCTCTCAAATATAAGAGTAAGTGCCATGAGTAGAGTGAGTAATCAGATTAATGCCGAACCAATAGGAAGTTATCGATGAGATCACAAGTGAAAGAAAGGTAGGTATGTTTTATACAGGGACTGTCACTTATCAGTCTTTCGTTATGTTCAGACCAGACGCTTTAAGAGACCACGCCATAACATCCAGCGTGTGAATGAATATTATCATCATCATATACACTGAGACTGTCGTGATGTCTCCTCTGTGGTGAATGTATTAATACGCATCCTTGGGTGTGGCAGGAACTGAGGCTGTGCAAGTTTTATTACGGGTGTGTTCAGTGAGTGACATAGGATGTACCTGTGTCACACTTTATCATCTTTTCACATAAAGCGAGAAAGAAAAACCCGGCGTGGCTGTGACAGCTGCTCTGCTTGTGCAACTTTTATCATGAGAGGAATGGCAGTGAGTGATCTTGAGTGTACCGCTGTCTGTCTTTACCAACACTCCATAAATAGCTGAAACAGAAAGGAAGTTCACGCGCTCGCAACACTCCAAGTCCAGAGAGAGAGAAATACTATGTATAATTGTGAAGCGGGAAAGCACTGACGTGAATCCTTGGACGCTAGAAAGTGTGAGAATAATTCTTTAGATAATTCGTGAATATCACTTTCTCACCTTTGATGATTCCTTTGGTCGCTCACACATTTGTCCAGATTTCGCACCTTTCATATTTTCTTGTAGTTTTAGAATTGTATATAAGTTTACAACGTTATGTGCGTGCATACATACTTGGGTCATCGTGTGCTCTATATATATATATATATGTGGTCGTTACGTAAGTTTGATATTTATTTGCAAAATGATAAGGGAACATAGTCTGTGATATGGAATTAATGGTACAGACGAGCCACATTGTTCTCGTATTTCTTCCCGCGTCCCTTTCTTCTGCCTCACCCTTTATTTCTACTCTACCTTTCCGTCTTTTTTATGTGGAAAGGACGTGGCTCAGATGGATCCCGTTTTTCTCTTTTAATAATCGTCTACTTTTCTTTTTGTTTTTCTGGGGGAGAGGACCACGAGTAGGCCACCTAGTTCAGTTTTATTTCAAGGGGAAAAAATAGGAAAGGGTGGCTGGTCTCAGTCGTGTGTTTGGATTTGTGTTTTTTTTTCTACTTTTTTTCATGGGGAGAGGTGAGTTGCCTTCCTATTGTGTGTGTGTGTGTGTGTGTGTGTGTGTGTGTGTGTGTGTGTGTGTGTGTGTGTGTGTGTGTATGTGTGCGTGAGTGTGTGTGTATGTGTGTGTGAGTGTGTGTGTAGAGGCGATAACAGCAAAATGATGCATATTTTTCCTCGGAGGCTTGACTTTTTCTGCGTGTGGAGGGGAAAGAAAGAGTGTGGCTGTGTAAAGGTGATGGGCGAGGGGAGTGGTGATTGGTGGGGCGGAGGTGGGGAAGTGAGGCGCTGGCTACCTGACGTAGGAGAGAGAAAGCGAGTGAAGAAACAAGAGTGAAACAACAGAGACTTATATTTTCCTTTATTTAGTATTTTGTATTAACTTTTTTTTCCCTCCGGATCGATTCTGACGTCTTCGGGGAGTGGGTGGCTTAGGTATTTCATTTTACCTGAGGAAACCTGTATCTGGTTTTTGTGGGGCAGTGTATGGTGCTTGAAGACGTTTGGTACCGAGTGTTACTTGTTACTGAATCACGACCAAATGAATGAAAAACTTGGGTGAGGTCTTTGCCTTGCAGTGGAATCAGAGACTGTTGCTGATGACAGGTGGGATGAGGCAAGCCAATGCGTGGAGTGAGAGAGGATATCGAACGAGAAAGTGTAAGAGGTGCTAATGATGTATTGATTAGGGTAAGTGCCAAGGGACCATTGAGTGATATACTGAGTGGAGAGTGACATGAATTACCGTGTGTCGGGTGTTAGGAGAGCCATGTATTGATGCTACTGTACAGTAGTGATCAAAAGCCAAGTAACCTTCCACACAAATTCACTATAGTTTGAGTTTTCCTTCAGTTCTTAGCCCTGTGATCCACTGACTGCCTCCTTACAAGATCTGACAACTAACAGAACATCAATAAATCAGAAGACGTAACACAGAGGGAAAGCTCTAAACATAATGAGAATACAGAGGATTACTCGAATTATGACAGTACCTGTTACCTGCTTTATCACCTGATGTGTTATATTAACCCTTTCACTGCTGAACATTCTTTTCCCATAGTCCCTTACAACTTTCACTTTCAAGATACTTTTTTTTTTAAAATCATGTTGAATACTTCTGTAGCCTAGAAAATAGAAAATTAATCTTTTGGTTAGTGCTTACTGTCTGTCCATGCAAAACTATATTTTTATACTGTTCTGAATGTTGTTAAAGCACGACCATAACGGTGAAAGGGTTAAAACAGTGATCACACAGGGTAACAGATCATTGTGCTCCATTTGTTATTAATTCGGTTGTGTTTATGTACTAATGTGTACTTGCATATTCTTGTTCTTGTTTTGTTGTTGTTTATTTTCCTGTTGTTCATGTTATTTTCCTGTACTTTCTTTCTCATTCATTCAAAGGGAAGAGTATTAAGACGCAGGGAGAATTGAGTTGGCGAACCTGTGTACAAAAGTTGTGCTTCTTAAATTTTTTTTGCTAGTAGTAGTAGTAGTAGTAGTAGTAGTAATAATCGTAGTCGTAGTCGTAGTCGTCGTTGTAATATTTCTAGTAGTAGTCGTAGTAGTAGTAGTAGTAGCAGCAGCAGTAGTAGCCAAGCGTTTCTATTTATGTTTTTCTGTTGGACTGATACGCGCGGAATAAGAAAAAGAAAAACTGAAGAAAGAAATGGAATGAAGATAGAAAAAAATATATTAAGAAAGTGTTTCTATCTGTCTAACTAATGGACTAGTACGAGTAGAGTGAGAAAAAAAAAGAAAAGAAATTTAACGAAAATAATCAAAAAGATGAAATAAAAATTAAGATAAAGGTAAAAAAGAAAATGAAATATAAACGAAGATAGAAAATAAGATAGTAACAAATCATAACAAAGTGAAATAAAATGAAAGGTAATGTAGAAAATAGGTATAATAATAAATACGAGGAGTCAAAATAATAAGAAACTACATAGACATTTTATCGTCACATTGACTTCGACTGAATGTTACTTCAATGATTCGCTCGCACAGTCACGTGATGAGGCTTTGTATAGTCACTGCTAAACAACAGCAGCGTCGCATTAACCTTTGCCTCAGCCCGCACGTGTACTTGGTGGAGCTCTCGCATTTCGATTCACCCTCGTCCCCTGAGGCTTTAAGGGAACCTACTGTTAGTACACTGTGAGGGTTTTCCAGGGAAGCTAGTGCAGTTTGTCCTTAGTAGTGGTGGTGGTGGTGGTGGTGGTGTTAGTGGTAATATCGCATTAAAATATCAATAAAAGTGAAATCGTATTACTCGTGACTGGAAAACATTTGGAAATATTGCACAATTACTATTTCGTGCAGTTTGCTTTTGATATTTTTTTTACTTATATTTTTCTTTTGTATTTTTACTGTTATTTTCCGTCAAGTTTTAAAGCGGAATTTCCACTTTTCTGCCGTTTAAATACCCGGACAGCGTTTACAGTTCACGACGCTCCCAAACTCGGCCAGTGGTATGCGTCACGTATTTTTATTGAAGTATTTTATTATTTTTTTTGTATATGCATTTCCCTCCCACACGTGTGCTCCATTTGAGCGGCGAGAGGCGGCGGTGGAGTGTGTGGCCTACTAACCCTATTTGTATTTCTATAGATTGAGTCATGATCATGTCTATTTTGATATCACGTTATATTTTCAATACATTTATATATAGTGTTTTTTTTTTCTTTCCCTTCATGTAATGCATACCACTGATATGATCCTATGTTCGGTAACCTCTGTTTTTGCGTATTTTTGACCTCTCTTTGAAATTCCGTGCTCTCTCTCTCTCCTCTAAGCAGTGTCTGGTAGTGCCTGCTGAGTGCCCAGGTTGGCGTCCACTTGGGTCATTGCTCTGGGTAACAAGAATACTAGTAGGTCGTCTTGATTCCCTATTTGTCACTGTTGTAATATGATATGCCATTTTCTTTATTCTGGTCTTGTTTTCTTCGCTTCCACTCTCTCTCTCTCTCTCTCTCTCTCTCTCTCTCTCTCTCTCTCTCTCTCTCTCTCTCTCTCTCTCTCTCTCTCTCTCTCTCTCTCTCTCTCTCTCTCTAACACACGCACACGTAAACGACATTTTATGCGCAATAGTTTCATATAATCCTTGCCTTCTACTTGTTCCTTGTCCTAGTTTTTCCTTCCTCCTCCTCCTCCTCCTCCTCCTCCTCCTCCTCCTCCTTCTCCTCCTCCTCCTCCTCGTCCCATCTCTTTTTCCTCGTTCTTGACTGTGTTCACCCCCGTGCTTGTTTACTTCCTCCTCCTTCTCTTCTTGTCTCATTTCTATTCTTGGTCTGTTTCCTCTTCTTCTCCTCCTGTTCCCCTTCTCGTGTTCATTCTCATTGGCATCATCATTATTTCTTCTTCCTTCTTTTCTTTTTTATTCTTTCTCTTCTCTTCCCTTCTTTTTCTTCTCTTCTCTTCTTCTCTTCTTTTCTCTTCTCTTCTCTTCTCTTTCTCTTTTCTTCTCTCTTTCTTTTATTTAAATTCTCTTCTCTCCTCTCCTCTCCTCCTCTCCTCTCCTCTCCTCCTCTCCTCTCTCCTCTCCTCCTCTCCTCTCCTTTCCTCTCCACTCCTCTCCTCTCCCCTTCTCTTCCCTTCTCTTCTCTTCTCTTCCTCTTTTCTTCTCTTCTCTTCTCTTCTCTTTTCTTTTCTTTTCTTTTCTCTTGTCTTGTCTTGTCTTGTCTTGTCTTGTCTTGTCTTGTCTTCTCTTCTCTTCTCTTCTCTTCTCTTCTCTTCTCTTCTCTTCTCTTCTTCTTCTCCTTCTTCTTCTTCTTCTTCTTCTTGCTTTTCTTTTCTCCCTCTTCACTTCCTCTTCATTTCTTACCCCCTCCTCCTCCTCATCCTCCTCCTCCTTCTCCTCCTCCTCCTCTCGGGGTCCTATTTCCTCCTCCTTGACGTCACCTAACGCCACCTTTCTGCACCGCCCGTCTGCTCCTCTCATCCCATTCTCTTCCCGCCCTCTCCAGTGTCCCCTTGCTCGCTGAAAAGTCTGACGGCTGGGTCCTTCAGCCTTTCATACCATCTGCATATATCCGACATCTCGTTCGTGGCGCTCCTTGACGTGGCAAAAGAGAGAGCTTTCACTTCTGCATCTAAAAGCTTTACTCTCCTGTGTCTCCTCCCCTTTCCCCATTTCTCCCACCGCCTAGCTTTCCCCCGTCCACTCAGTATCAGGAGTCGTAGCGATTTATTGATATATAGACTTAAGCCACTGGGAGCCTCAATTTTGGTACGCTGGGTT
>NC_087180.1:7909114-7911614 GCF_035594125.1 Scylla paramamosain
ACCTGTTGTTTTCTCTTTCCTTTCCTCGTGGGAGAGACAAGATGTTGACCTCTGACTCCATGCATATTGTTCTTTTCCCTGCCCGATTTAGGCGAGCGAAAGGAGGAGTAGGAGAAAGTGGAGCAGAAACAGAGGAGGAGAAGAGAGGAGGAGGGGAGGAGCAGGAGCAGGATGGAGGGAGGGAGGAGGTAGTGGAAAAGGAATACAAAAAGGGAGGATAAGATGAAGACATAGATTGAATAGGGAAAGAAAGCAGTGAAGCCGAGAGGAGGAGGAGGAGAAGGAGGAGGAGGAGGAGGAGAAGGAAGAAGAAAAAGGAAGAATAAGGAAAAGAATAAAAATAAGAGGAAAAGGTAAACGAAAAAGCTAAAACATGGAATAGAGTACTGGAGGAAAAATAGAAGCAATGAAGGAGGAGGAAGAAGCAAGAAGGAGGAGGAGGAGGAGGAGGAGGAGGAGGAGGAAGAGGAGGAGGAGAGGACAAGGAAGAGAAGGATGATAAAAGATGGAGGATAAAGACGTGGAGGGGAACACGGAAGGGAAAATCGAGGAAGAATAGAGGAGGAGGAGGAGGAGGAGGAGGACGACGAGGACGAGGAAAAGAGGAGGGCAAGAGAGAGAAGAGAGAGGAGGAAGGTAAAAGTAGACAAAGGGAGGGAGAGAAAATGGAGGAAGAATGGAGAGAAAGGGGATTTGGCTTTTTATTTATTTTTTGGAGGAATCAGGAAATTGTTGATATGAACCAAAGTTTTCGAAATAAAAATGTCACGTGGGAGTTGAGTTTGTACAGTGGTATGGGAAAGAAAATGCTAAGGCGCTCTCTCTCTCTCTCTCTCTCTCTCCTCTCTCTCTCTCTCTCTCTCTCTCTCTCTCTCTCTCTCTCTCTCTCCTCTCTCTCCTCTCTCTCTCTCTCTCTCCTCTCATACTAAGGATTTTTATTGTTTATTTTTAGTTTTCTTCGTTTGTTATTCTCTCTCTCTCTCTCTCTCTCTCTCTCCTCTCTCTCTCATCTCTCTCCTCTCTCTCTCTCTCTCTCTCTCTCTCTCTCTCTCCTCTCTCTCTCTCTCTCTCTCTCTCTCTCACACACACACACACAAAAAAAAAAACACACACACACACACACACACACCCTATATTGGATTTCATTCCTGCCAATACAATTACCTTTTGTGCCTAATTAACTTGTACTTTTGGCGGGGGGCTGAGGGGAACAATGCATCTCGGGCGCAGACGGTGACGATACGCAATGGGCGGGGCATAATGCTGAAAAACGGGCCAGCATTGGAGTCACGAGCGCTGCATTGTAATGTATGGAGAGCAAGGCCGGATGTGAATGACCAGGCTGAAAATGATTACTTTTTTTTCTTTTTTTTTTTTTTTTTTTTTTTTTCGTATTCCTGGTGTTGATTAAAACCCGTTGGTGATATGTGTATGAGAGAGAGAGAGAGAGAGAGAGAGAGAGAGAGAGAGAGAGAGAGAGGAGAGAGAGAGAGAGAGAGAGAGAGAGAGAGGAGAGAGAGAGAGAGAGAGAGAGAGAGAGAATAAGTCTAAAGTAAAACGTTTTAAGGGAAATGTTTCAGCGGTCCAACGTGTCCCGCGGAGAAAAGAACCTTTTAGATAAGGTAATTCATTGTTTTAGTTGGTGATTTTTTCTTTTTTCTTACGATCTTTATTACTTCTTAGAATAAACAATACAATATACCCTTTCTCTGTTGTTATTGTTGTTATTGATATTTGTTTGTTTGTGATCGTCGTCGTCGTCGTCCTTATTGTTGTTGTTGTTGTTGTTGTTACTGCTGTTGTTACTGCTGCTGTTACTGTTGTTGTTGTTGTTGTTGTTGTTGTTGTTGTTTATCCCGTACTAGTTTCGCCATGTGGGGTTGAAGGCGAAATTAAATCGAGCTGCTGCTGCTGCTTCCGTCGCTACTGCTACTGCTACTGCTACTGCTACTGCTACTACTACTGCTACTACTACTGCTACTATCACCAGGTGTCGGCTTTACTACAACCCAACACATGTCTTCATGCTTCCCCTCCCTTTCTCCGCGAAAATAATGATCAAAATAAAATAAATGATTTGCGAGTGGAGTGTGCGCATGTGAGCACACGTAGGCTTGATGGTGAATATGCATGAACGAGTACATACCAGTTCATGCGCGTATTAGGAAATTGCTGTAAAATTCTGAAAATAAATGTGAAAAGAGGTAGAAAAATGTCAAAATACGGTAAGGGGTGAATGTAAGCGGAAGAAAAGGTTATGCGTGAAAAATATGTTTGCACAGGTTTTGGATGGTAATGCGTAATGTGAAAAATTCTAATTCAGTCCCAAACGTTAAGTTGTGTGAAAATAATTACTGAGGGATTTGTATATAAAAGTGCGAGTGTATTCATTCTATGTTGTGTTATTCTAGTTGTTTCTTGCTTGCCGGCTAACATTATTATTATTATTATCATTATTATTGCTACTACTACTACTACTACTACTACTATTACTACTACT
>NC_087180.1:7914114-7924114 GCF_035594125.1 Scylla paramamosain
CATTATTATGCGCTACACAGCTGGGATCATAAACTGTTATGATGAAAACATTTTACACGGTAACGGTTTTGAGACAAAGTTAAGAAAACACCACACCTCTTCCCTAAAGCAACGGCAGCGTGCTGGGATCGAACTAGCAACCTTTTGGCTACGTGCACAACACCTTACAGGAGAGCCAGCTAGTCCTCCCATACGAGAGAGAAAGGGAAGCAATGCATAGCTGGGGAGGGCGAGTTGAAGCGGAACAGAATCCTGTGTAAACAAATGGAAGGAATCACAGTTTTGACCTTTATCTCGTATGCTCTAATGTTTACTTTCTTGGCTTCGCGACTCTCTTATGGTACGCCTTTTATGGTGCACCTTTTATGGTACACCTTTTGAGCAACTGTCTTGTCCTCATGGAATTTTAACTCTGCAAGGGCGTCACACCTGAACCTGTACGTCTCTTGCTTCCATTCCCCCCACCTGTCCTCGCTCACCCGGTGCAGGTGTTCCTGGAAGCTGGAGTTCTCACAGCGGTAGTATTGCCAACACCGCGCCAACACCTCAGCCTCTTCCGCTCTCCCAGGTGTGAGTTGGTCGTCTCGCCAAACTTTCTCGCCTCCACCGTTGCCGCTAGTGCCCGAGTGCTGAGTGTGTTTCTGCCGGCGTGCGCTGATGCGATCCTAAACCACATTTGGACGTGTGTTAGGGGAAGGGCTCAGACACACACACACACACACACACACACACACACACACACACACACACACACACACACAACAAAGTTAGTTACACGCTCTTTCTCCTCTTTGTTGTCACACACACACATTCTCTCTCTCTCTCTCTCTCTCTCTCTCTCTCTCTCTCTCTCTCTCTCTCTCTCTCTCTCTCTCTCTCTCTCTCTCTCTCTCTCTCTCTCTCTCTCTCATTGGACATCATCCCGCTAAGTCCTCGATGACAGGCGCACCAGCAGGAGGAGATCACTGTCCAAGCACTCGCCCAACACGATCCTTTCAGCCACAACCTTACCGCTGAGCCTCGGAGCGGGGGCCAGGAGTGCACAGTAGCAGCCTCCTCACACCATGGGGCACTGGATACGAACGCAAACCGACTCCCCAGTGTCTGTTGAGGGACACTGGGCCTCGAGTCTGTGATAGCGAGTCGGTCACAGGGACGAGAGGGAGAGGAGGAAGACATTTAAGGTGCGCTACAGGTTAGGTCTGTGTCTGTGCGTCTGTGTGTGTGTGTGTGTGTGTGTGTGTGTGTGGGTGTGTGTGTGTGTGTGTGTGTGTGTGTGTGTGTGTGTGTAATCTGATACGTACAGAAAGGAGGGAGGGAGAGAAAGAGAAAACAGAGATGCAGTGAGGAAAGAGAAGGGAAGGAAAGGAGATGGAAGAATCGGTCGATGGGCTGAGAGGAAAGGAATGTGAGGAGGAGAAGGGAAAGGAAAGAAATGGAGGGAGGGAGGGAGATCGAGAGGTAGAGAGATAAATGCAAGGAGAGGGAATAGGTGAGAAGTTACCAAACCTTATGTTGTGGAGGGAAGAGAAGGAGAAATGGAAGAAAGCAGAGACAGTAAGAGAGAGAGAGAGAGAGAGAGAGAGAGAGAGAGAGAGAGAGAGAGAGAGAGAGAGAGAGAGAGAGAGAGAGAGAGAGAGAGAGAATCCAATAAGACAAGGGACTCACTTATGACTTAACACTCAATTATAAACTTTTCAACCTTTCTTTATAATGACAACGTCGCTTCACCATCATACACTTCCCCTCCCTTAACACTTGCCATTTCAAGCGACATTAACTTGAGGAAATTGAGAGTTCCTACATTTTTTTTTTTAGGTAGACAATATATTTTTCATCCACTAAATAATATATACAGGTTCTGGATGCATTATGAATATTCAAACGTACTCAGCTTGCGATGTCCGGAGGCGGTCTTGTGGTGATGATAAAGGCGGAGAGGGTATAGATGCTGCAGGTGGGGAGTAGAGTCACGCGAAGGGAGGTGGTGTGGAGAGGGAAAGGAAGGGAATGAGGTTGTTGTGAAGGGGAAAGGAAGAAAGGGTGAGGGGATGCCAGCTACAGGAGAAGGGTTGTGATGAGGGTGTTATGGAAGTATGAAAGTGTGTGTGTGTGTGTGTGTGTGTGTGTGTGTGTGTGTGTGTGTGTGTGTGTGTGTGTGTGTGTGTGTGTGTGTAATGGAATGAGGTTGAAGTGATGAAGAGACAGTGTGATGCTCTTTGCATTTGGAGATTCACACAAAATTTTGTGATATTATGACTTTCGTGTTAAATTGAAATGATGCCCGAGGGCATATTTCATCCAATATAGACGCTCTTGAATATATATAAATACATGCATATGTACACACACACACACACACACACACACACACACACACACACACACACACACACACACACACACACACACACACTATGCAACTTTAGCGTTCATAATGTCCTTCTTCATCTTGGCCATGTGGCGCCACATCACCTTCGCATTCTCCCGCTGTGTGCAGTGTTGGCAGCACATCCTGATGAGGGCGTAGGCGGGCCCCTCGAAGAAGCTTCCTTTAAACGCCACGTCAATGTTGGAGCTGTTGGCCAGCTGGTGGAAGGACAGGTGACTCCCGAAGAGGAGGTAGAGGCCCAGCTCGAGGACGTCACTAAAGATGCAGCAGTAGAGGAAATACACGCCAAAGAAGAACACGTACAAAGACCAGTCGACGACTTTTCGGTTCACGAACTTACTGAGGCGGCACGTGACGGGCTTGAGACCGTGCAGCCCGCGGTCCGTGAAGTGCTGCTGCTCCAGCATCAGCACGGACGGGGCGTAGATGAACTCCTTCCATATGGTTATGGTGCAGATCCTGGTGCCGCCCCTGCCCGCCCCTTTCTGAGGCAGTTCTTGGTAAATCTCTGGTGGAATCTGGAACATTGGCCGTGACTTGAGGACCTCAAGGTCACCGTGGTGGGCTGCGGCGCGAGGCTGCCGCCGCGAGTGTGTGTTCCCTTGGGTTCGCGCCAAGTCCTCGCTGAAGCGTGAAAGCATTCTGTGCGTGTACCCTCGGAGAATCTGTCCCCGCTCGACCAGTGGCCAATGAATGTGAACTACTTCCTGCACGAGGCGCGGCTGAGCACCGGGCTGGGGTGAGGGATCCCTAGAGTGATGCCTAAGGACGAACACCTGCTGCTGCACCCACTCTCCGCTCTCCTCGTCAGGCTGTGTGCGGCACGCCTCCCCCACCCTCGCCAGCGTCGACACAGGGAAGCCTTCCTCGTCCCATTCCATCTCTTCTGGAGGAGGGAGTCGCCCCTCCATCCCGCCACACGCCTTGCCACAGCTGGTCCTGAAACAGTACTAAAATAAGCAAAGTGCCGCGTTCCCTCTGAATTCTAAAGTTCTATATTAATGGTTACAAAACCCACCATCGTGACGCAACAACCGCCATCAGCGTGACGCAACATCCGCCACCCTTGCCTTAAATGGAACCCATGGAGAAACACCACGCAGCGCGGGGGAGGTGGAGGGAGAGTGAAAAGGCTGACAGCAAAAATGAGCGGGTGGATGATGATAAATACGCATTATAATGTCTGCAGTGTCGTAGCTGAGGGTCGCCCCTTTCCTGGTGAATTAAATAAAGGTATGAATAATTGACAATCATCACACGCTTACGAGTAAAAACAACAACGTTTAGAACCATGACTTGAATAGTAATCACGCACAGACGGAGACACTGTTTGCCACGAGCACACAGCAGCAGCAAGGACAAGCAGGTTACGTTATACTTACGAGAACCAAGGGAAGGACCAGACGCGGCAGGTGGAGTTGGTAGCAGCTACAGACGTGGTATAAACTAGATTGACACGGAATCACCAGGACGGGTGAAATGCTGTTTATCACTGGTGATAAACAATAGCAGTGATAAGAGGTGGCTGATAGCGCTAGATGAGGGATTGTGTTATCTTGAGGTCATGGATGTGCGACGCGTGGTTTTTATTCCATCTCTCATGATTTTGTTTTGAGCGTGGGTCGTCACGGGGCGGCCTCGCGGTGGGGCTGATGATGCTTACTCTAAAAACATCCCCGTTGTTGTCACGAGGAGGGATTCATTAGAGTTATGGTCACTTGATATTCTACGTCTCTCTCTCTCTCTCTCTCTCTCTCTCTCTCTCTCTCTCTCTCTCTCTGTGTGTGTGTGTGTGTGTGTGTGTTTTGATTAATTTCTCGTATCCAAGTAAAAGAAAGGAGAAAAAGAAGAAAGATGTGTTGGAAAGCAAAAGAAAACAAAACTAATAACAAGAAGAAAATAAGAAAAAGAATGAGACATGTAGCTCGTGGGAGGAAGATGACGCCGTGGAGGAGAAGAAGGGGTGAAAAGGAAGGGGTAAGAGGAGTAGGAGTAAGAGGAGGATGACTCGTCCAAATAACAACAGTGCTATTGTAAACATTCTCAGTGACGAGGCCGAGGAAGACCCTCCATGTTGGCCTTCCTCCTTTACCCCCTCTTTTCTCTCCGCTGCTTCCCTCTCTCCCACCCTCCCTCCCTCCCTCCTTCCATCACCTCATCCCCCTATACTCCCCGTAAGCCTTCTGCCTCTTCTCATGTGCTTCTGCTGTTTATTTTGAACCTGCTACCTTGTCCCTTCTCCCTTAACCGAGTAATCTTAGTTGAACATAACGTCCTATTGTGTATTTAGTCTTCTCATCATCTCACTTTCCTTTCTGCTCACCCTCCTTCCCTATTGTTCTTATTGTTCTCCCTACATTCCCTCTGCCTCCCGTCACCCTCCCTTTCTCCCATATTGCACTCCTTACTCTTATTCTGCTTCTCATCTTTCTTCTCCTACCATGCCTTCTTTCCCTTATCTTCTCTCCTGTTACTCTTCCTTTTATCCTGCCTTTCCTTATCTTCTCTTCTCTTACTCTGCTTTCCTTGCTCTCCTTTCACCTCACTTCTTCTTAACCATTCTTTTTCTTTTCGTTCTTCTTACTGTTACCCTTCCCTCCTCACCGTCACTTTCCCATGTCTCTCTACCTCTGTCTTGTCGTCCAGGGAAAATGGGTAGTGGAGCAAATGTATTAAAGGAAAAAGAACAGGAGTGGTGAACATCCGCATGGCATCTTGTTACTTAGTTAAGAGAAGTGTGTATTTGTACTCTTGTTTGTGGTCTTACTTGTCCTCCCGCGGCGTAATGGTAGTGTTTTTTAGGTCTAGTTTAACTAAGCGGGAGGTCTTGAGTTAGCATGATGAGATGAAATGAGATGAGATGAGATGTCTGTCCTCTATCCATCTCATTCTCTTAACTCGGGACACTACACAGTAGAAGTTTGCAGTGTTTGCTGCTATCGGCTTTCTTTACGGAGGGTTAAGCGGACATGGAAGTGTCGCGCCCTTGAGGTGTTTAAAATATAGTCCACTTCCTTTCGTGCCAGCGTGCAGCAGCGACAGTTGTGGATCGGAACGTGACTATGACAGTTTTCCTCGCCTGTTGTGTCTCGTTGGCAACTCAGAGATTAGCTACTAACTCCACCCCCCACATCATGTTCTCTCTCTCTCTCTCTCTCTCTCTCTCTCTCTCTCTCTCTCTCTCTCTCTCTCTCTCTCTAGATGATTGCCTTTAGACACCCTGTAGTTGTGCTAGTCTCCCTCCCTGCCTCCCTCTGTCCTTCCCCCCCTGGACCTGCAGCCTGGGAGTCAATGAACGAATGGCTCCCAAGGTCTGCTGCCTCAAGGTCATGTTTGGCACTCATCAACACTCTCCCACGGCCCACCTACCACTGCCCAACATCGCAGCCACCACCGCCACCACCATTATCACGCTGCACACATCACCACCACCACCATCACCATCACCATCACGACGCCACGACCCACCGCAGCAAGAGTTGTCTCAAGGTCACTGCCATTATACAACACTAAGGGCTTATCACTCGCTGCTTGTCAACGCCATGCCTCAGATAACACACACAATGCAATGCCAGACAGTCAACGGGACTTACTGTGCTCGCTTCTCTTGCCTGAAGCTTAACTGGCGAGCCGGGTAAGGAAGAGACACCAGTGACGTATATAATGGTCTTCTGCCGCCTCTTTGATTTCCTCGTCCTCCTCGTCTCCAGGTTAATGTGCCAGGCGAGGAGAGGCGGGCTCGCTGGTCCCGTACTGGCGTCACGAGTAACCGAGACTGGGCCAGACTGCGACTAAAATCACCAGCCCACCCCGGCCTCTTCTCACGTCTCGTTTTCTTTGGTGCTGCGTCGCGCACACACTCCGGGGGGACGACTGGAGTAAAAAGAGGCTTAAGTAAACAACCCGCATCGCCGCACAGAAACCAAGCACGCTCACCCTGCACTTCTCGCCTTCAAAGCGCGCCAATTGCTACTTTTTCTGCAGCTTGGGGTACTAATCAGGGTGACTGAAGTAAACTGGCCACTCCCGCCATCGTAAAACTGTCACTGGGGACTAAACTTCACGAGTGTAGATCGCGGGGAAGCCCATTTCAAGCCGCCTGGACGAGGATGGAGACGGAGGATCCTCACTAGCAGGCAATTAAGCCCTCGGTGGCCGCCCGTCGAAGCCCGTAACTCTGGATCAGGTAATGGTTCTCCGGAAGTGGACCGAAGAACCGACTCAATGGACCGATTTCAAGGAGTTAATGGGAGGGTAATGGGCCTGCAGGTGAGCCGCCCGCCATCAGTGGTACCATTAGGTTTGTTTTTGTCTCGGTAAATAGAGAAAAAGAGCTTGTTTTACGGGCTTGTGAATGGGAGAGGGAGGGTATGGGGGGGATGGGGAGTGGGATGGGGAGGGTGTGAGGGGTAAGAGTGTATGTGGTTGTGTAAATAAAGTATTGGAAGTTCGTATATTAAGAAAACTGGATGATGGGATGTGAGGGAAGCGTGGAAGGGTGGATGAAAGGATGGATGGAGGAATGAATGGGTAGAATTAACTGAAAGGAGTAGAAATTGAGATTGAAAGACAAAGAGTTAACTAAGGAACAAAGTGTAATCAAGCGGGGAGAGGAAATAACACATGGAAAAATAAAAGAATATAAACTAGATGATAATTAACTGGGACATTAAAGGAAAGATATAATTATTCTACTGGCACAAAGACGGACACACACCAAGATAATGACATTATTATAATACTTGTACAAAAAACGGACAGATAAAGAACAGAGGGACAAACAAAACCAAGGACACATTGTTATACAGTTGCTACAAACTGACGCACAAAAATAAGAGCTTTTTATGTATTCTATCTATAAAAACGGATTGTCGAAAAGAAGGATATTTCTTTATTAGCTGCTGGAAAAAAAAAAACGGTCAGAGGAAATGAGGGAAGCATTTTTATGAAATTGCACAAAGAAGGATAGAGAGAAACAAGGATATTTTATAAAGCACACGTGATGTATTTAAGTAGTTTCAATACAAACTAAGTGATATCCCTGAAGGTCACTGATGACTGATGCTTTGCCCAAACACAGACCAGCCTCACCAGTGTTCACTCAACCAAGTGTGGCGAACGCAGTACGTATATCTGAAGTGATTCCGTATTCCAAAAAGATTGCCTCGTTTTATAAAGAAAAAATCTCTATTTGCATGTACATAAAATTTTAAATTCGTAAAAATCCACAACTTTTTGACTTAGCCTTGGGTACGCATGTCTACACTGTAACTTTAGGAAGAAAAGGCGATGAAATGAGATGTGAGATGTTATATTCTTGTAGCAGATCTACTTGTTTAGCAACCAGCGCTTTTAAAAACAAGAGGAGCGAAAACAACTAAGGTAGCGAGAAACACAGCAATAATCCTCAACAAACCACATAAACAAGCGCCACCGGAATACCTCAACTAAGCGTATTTACTTCTCGGGTTTGTTTACCATTTCCCCGCTGCAGGCAATGACGGGCAGGTGGCAAAGTGGCACAAATGAGTAAACTTTCCACCTAAACAACAATCAGGCCAGAGGCATTAACCCGTGAATGGCGGCGTTTTGGCAGTGCACTCTCTCTCTCTCTCTCTCTCTCTCTCTCTCTCTCTCTCTCTCTCTCTCTCTCTCTCTCTCTCTCTCTCTCTCTCCTCTCTCTCTCTCTCTCTCTCTCTCCTCTCTCTCTCTTTCTCTCTCTCTCTCTCTCTGCCGCACGAGGTCTGTCTGGTATAAAGTGAGTGTTGCTTTGTTACTGTTTGTTTTCATTGAAGTCTGTCTTATCTGTGGAGTTCTCTCTCTCTCTCTCTCTCTCTCTCTCTCTCTCTCTCTCTCTCTCTCTCTCTCTCTCTCTCTCTCTCTCTCACTTAATTTCTAATCTCGGTAATTAATGTTCATTACCTATTTATTCATGAAATAACTCAATTTATTGGACAGTTATGGATTATACGTGATGATTATGATGATGATGATGATAATAATAATAATAATAATAATAATAATAATAATAATAATAATAATAATGATAATGATAATAGTGGCGAAAATGCTCTCTCTCTCTCTCTCCTCTCTCTCTCTCTCTCTCTCTCTCTCTCTCTCTCTCTCTCTCTCTCTCTCTCTCTCTCTCTCTCTCTCTCTCTCTGCAATTCATCGATATTAATTTGTATTTGTCTACTCCTTTTGCTTCGTCCATTTGTCATAAGTAACTGCCCATATTTATCTGTTGATCTGCCTATCTAAATATAGTGCCGTTTACACTGACCTCTTTATATCACCGCATCATTCAATTTTTATGTCATTTATTGTTTGTTTGTATGAATGTTTACACGCATGCACTGAGGCTGCATGACAATGTGGTGATGGCTGGGGTACGCGCGCTGTGTGGAAATGAGTGAAACTGGGTCGCCATTAAGTGAAAGAGATATGATATTAAGTGGAAATGGAGTCGCCATAAGTGTGAGGGAAAGTAAAGAAAAGTGAGTTGCCATAAGTAAAAATGAATCACCATAAGTAAAAGTGAGATGCCATTAGGTGAAAGTGAGTTGCCATAAGTGAGTGAAAGGGAGTCGCCAAGAGTGAAAGTGAGCCTCCATTAAGTGAAAGTGACGCCATAAGTAAACGTGAGTCGCCATAATTGAACGTGACTCACAGAGCAGTACCAAACAGTGGGAGCGTGTGACAAACACTACTAAATATTTGTCCACGCGGGGGGCAGCAAAAGGCCGCGTCACACTTATTGCCGTTAATTAAAAGGCAGGTGTCAGCGTGATGGGACAGGTGGGTGCGCGTGTCTCCCTCGAGGCCAGGGGGTATTTTAGTGGCGGTTGTGACGTTACCAGCTGAGTCCTGTTCTCATTGTTTGTGTTCCACTGTATATATGTGTGTGTGTGTGTGTGTGTGTGTGTGTGTGTGTGTGTGTGTGTGTGTGTGTGTCTGTGGTCGTCAAGGGAACAAGTAATGTGTAGCCATCTTTCATCAGTCTTAGAATATGAGCACTTCATTAAGTCTCTCTCTCTCTCTCTCTCTCTCTCTCTCTCTCTCTCTCTCTCTCTCTCTCTCTCTCTCTCTCTCTCTCTCTCTCTCTCTCTCTCTCTCTCTCTCTCACTCAAATGCTTAGTTACTAAGGAAACCATCGCTTACTATTCCTCCTCCTCCTCCTCCTCCTCCTCCTCCTCCTCCTCCTCCTCCTCCTCCTCCTCTTCCTCCTCCTTCTCCTCTTGAAGGTGGACGCCAAAATGAACATTAATTAAAATCTCGACCAAGCCATTACTTTCTCCCCACATCGTCTTATCATCCATTCCTCCTCTATCACGTCCCTTTCCTCCCCTCCTGGCCGCCCTCCTGTGTCACTCCCTCCCGCCTCCACTCTCCTCTCCTTCACCATCAGCACCTCACACACGCTCAACCTTTCCTTCCATTTTTCGGTCCAGCTGCTTCGAATAACAGAGAAAATTTGATGACATAAAAATTTTCTGCCTAGCTTCCGCCCAAGGCCACTCAACTCCCTCTGTGGTCGAATTGGAATATCTGGGTTGGTGGAAAATAAATCTGCATTCGCCTTTAGATTATCTCCTGGGAGTAATTTTC
>NC_087180.1:7931614-7934114 GCF_035594125.1 Scylla paramamosain
TGTGTGTGTGTGTGTGTGTGTGTGTGTGTGTGTGTGTGGGTGAGTGTGAGGGTGGAGGGGGAGTGTGTAAATGGTTTATATGGGCATGGGTGGCGTTAGGCACGTAAATGGTGGCATATTAATAAATGACTGGTTCACGGGGAGGGGAGGGGAAAACTGTTACCGAAGGGGATGGTGCACGTTAACATCGCCATAATGTCTTTCTCTTTCTCTTTCCCCCCACCTTCTCTCTCTCTCTCTCTCTCTCTCTCTCTCTCTCTCTCTCTCTCTCTCTCTCTCTCTCTCTCTCTCCTGGTGGGCCTGTAAGCAAGATTAATGAGACGGTGACCTCACCCTACATTAGCGGCGCCCAGCGTAGCGTAATGGCCGAAAAATGACATTTGATAGTGTCTGTATAAAAAAACGCCCCTTCTGCCACTCTCCTTCAGTGCCATCAATGTGGGGGAAAGAGAGAGAGAGAGAGAGAGAGAGAGAGAGAGAGAGAGAGAGAGAGAGAGAGAGAGAGAGAGAGAGAGAGAGAGAGAGAGAGAGAGAGAGAGGGAGGCATGGGTTATATAATGACCAGTAGCGAGTGTTGGGTTACTACAGAGACTGTGTTTGGTTTGGAATTATTAGATGAATAAGGTCTTGTGGTATTCATGTGTCTTGTCTTGGCTGCATGATAAAGGGATTTTGTGTGGATGTGTTGGTAAATATACACATTATTTTGATGTAAGAGGGGGCACCGGCGAGGTGTAACAAAAAGCTTGAAAAGAAAAGGCCCACTAGTGTGCCAGTGCCTTCAGTGATGTAAAAAAAGAATCATAAAAATCTGGAGAATAAGTGTCTCGAAATCTCCCTCATGAAATAGTTCAAGTTATAGGTGAGAAGGAAATACAGAAGCAGGCAGGGAGTTCTAGAGTTTACCAAAAAAAGGGATGAATGTCTGAGAATACTTTTTAACTCATGCATAAGAGAGATAGACAGAATAAAGATGAGAAAAATTAGAGATAAAGAGATAAGGATGTAGGATGCATGCTTAATATAGGCTTGTGTCCGGCAGGTGGCTCCCAATCTTATATAGCTTCTATCTTAGATGTTCCTGAGGGTCTCTAGATCTTGAGTGTAGCGTTAGAATGACTGGGAATTCATTTTACATTTACACACATTTAAGGAAGCACGTTAGGAGAGAGTTACATTTAGTATTGTAACAAGAAAAGTTTTGGAACGACTGTGTTAGGGTGATCTTTATTAATTACAAGGTTAGTACATGTAGGGGCGTGTATGTAAGTAATGTACGTGTTCAGACATGTAGGTTTTCTGGTATAAATGTGAAGCTGCATTCCATGTTAGTTTGGAGATTCAGCTTGTATTGTGTTGAATCTTTACCTCCTTTTCTCTCTTTCTCTCTCCCGCACATGAAAAGAAATGAAAGAGACGTGATGTTTAGATGTTTATGTTCTTTACTGAAGAGACAAAGCTTCGGTTGACCCGCCTTAGGACACAGATACATATGCTGGACGCTCTCTCTCTCTCTCTCTCTCTCTCTCTCTCTCTCTCTCTCTCTCTCTCTCTCTCTCTCTCTCTCTCTCTCTCTCTTTGTGTGTTTGTATGACTGAAAGAAGATAAAAGCACGGACAGCCCCCTTCCTGTTCCCCCAGTCATGTGAGGGCTCGCCTTTGTCCATGCAACAAGAGTTCCTGAAGGGACAAAGAGTGGAAACGTTTGATTAATGTATACTAAACGTCGAGTGCTGGCTGGAAAAATAGCACATTCTGTCGGGCAGGTAAAATGTGCCGCGTTACACCACGTTTGTCAATTAAGACCGGCGTGCACTATAGAAGGCATACCAGGGGGACTGAGCATGAAAGAAAGAAGGGTTGTGCTGTAAGATTTAGTACGTGGTGTGTGCAGTTTTGATCAGGCCTGAGTGCATGGATGTAAATAAGGCACATGCAGAGAGAAAGAGAGAGAGAGAGAGAGAGAGAGAGAGAGAGAGAGAGAGAGAGAGAGAGAGAGAGAGAGAGAGAGAGAGAGAGATAAATAACCAGGAATATTTTATTAGTACTCCATCAAAACAAAAGGTATGGGCTCGAGTCTGCTCTCATTACCGGGCTCTTGTTTCTACGGAGCGTGCACTAATCCAACAAAGAAGAGAGAGAGAGAGAGAGAGAGAGAGAGAGAGAGAGAGAGAGAGAGAGAGAGAGAGAGAGAGAGAGAGAGAGAGAGAGAGGAAAAAGCAAAAATAAAGTTTCATCATTATATATTTAACTGCACCTCATGAAACTGCGGGCACTGATAGGCTTGTGAGGATGGAAGGGATGGGAGATAGTGAGAGGAGTGAGAGGTGGAGAGCGGAAAGGAGGAAGAGTAAAAGATCAGAGGTGGTGTGGGAGTTAGAGACAAGAAAGGAGAGGGTGTGGAAGTGTATACAAGGAAGGAGGGAGGGGAATTATAGACAGAGAGGAGGAGAGAGGGAAGGCACAGATAGAGGTAAGGAGAAAGAGAATGTGGGAGGTAG
>NC_087180.1:7946614-8016614 GCF_035594125.1 Scylla paramamosain
CAATGACTTAACCTGCTCTCGTGCCCACGCTCTTGAATCTTCCGAGTTTTCCACCATCTGGCTACGACTACAGAGTCACTCTCAAACTAAATTTATCTGTGCTGTATACCTCTCACCTAACTCCTCTGACTATAAGAAATTCTTTGACTACTTAACTTCCAAAGTGGAGCACATTCTGACCCTCTTCCCTTTTGCAGATATCTCCATTCTTGGAGACTTCAGTGTTCACTACCAGCTTTGGCTTTCCTCTCCCTTCACTGACCATCCTGGTGAACTAGCCTTCAACTTTGCTATCCTCCACGACCTAGAGCAATTGGTGCAACACCCTACTCGTATTCCTGACTGTCTTGGAGATACGCCCAACATTCTTGACCTTTTCCTGACCTCTAATCCTTCTGCTTATGCTGTCACCCTTTCTTCTCCGTTGGGCTCCTCCGATCACAATCTCATATCTGTATCTTGTCCTATCGCTCCAATCCCTCCTCAGGATCCCCCTAAGCGAAGGTGCCTCTGGCGTTTTGCCTCTGCTAGTTGGGGGGACCTGAGGAGGTATTTTGCTGATTTTCCTTGGAATGACTACTGCCTCCGTGTCAGTGACCCGTCTTTGTGTGCTGAGCGGATAACAGAGGTGATAGTGTCTGGCATGGAGGCACACATTCCTCACTCTTTTTCTCGACCTAAACCTTCCAAACCTTGGTTTAACACAGCTTGTTCTCGTGCTATACATGATAGAGAGGTGGCCCAGAAAAGGTACTTAAGCCTTCCATCACCAGAATCTCATGCACTTTATATTTCTGCCCGGAACCATGCCAAGTCTGTTCTCCAACTAGCCAAAAACTCCTTCATTAACAGAAAATGTTAAAACCTTTCAAGATCTAACCCCCTCGTGACTTTTGGCATCTAGCCAAAAATATCTCCAATAACTTTGTTTCTTCTTCTTTCCCTCCTTTATTTCAAGCAGATGGCACCACTGCTATCACATCTATTTCTAAAGCTGAACTTTTCGCTCAAACCTTTGCTAAAAACTCTACCTTGGACGATTCTGGGCTTGTTCCTCCCTCTCCTCCACCTTCCGACTACTTCATGCTAGCTATTAAAATTCTTCGCAATGATGTTTTCCATGCCCTTGCTGGCCTAAACCCTCGGAAGGAATTTTATATGATATAACTTTCATCTCTTCTATTAGATGAAGTCAGTGGGTGACTTGCAAAATGTAGATCGGTGTCGAAAATGGGATTTCTCAAAAACAACACAACCAATTTTAATGAAACTTAAGAGGTTTCATGTTGTTATAGTTTTAATGAAATTCCTTATGTCAAATTTGAAGTAAACCTGCGCATGCGCAAAGTCAAAATTTTTACTTTTTAACTAATCAACTAAGCTCAAATTTTGTTAATAATAAGAATGATACAAGTTATAACGAAAAAGCATTTTTGCAAAACTACAACAAGATTACTGCGCACTCGCAAAATACAATACCAAAATTTTTTGTAAAGTGACCGTCAGTTTTCAGCAATTTTCACCAACTTCCTTTTGTTTCAGTGAGAGTGGATAGATGCCAGTGAACATAGGATGAAATAGAATGAAATTTCCTATCCAACAGTACACAGCACAACCATTGGGCTTTGCAAAGTTTTGAGCTAGAGTGATTTGAATTTTAGGCAAGTGCGCGACGTACGGAGTGCCTGAAATTGCCTCTCTCTCTCTCTCTCTCTCTCTCTCTCTCTCTCTCTCTCTCTCTCTCTCTCTCTCTCTCTCTCTCTCTCTCTCTCTCTTTCTTTCTCATTGAAATACTCCTTCCACTGATGCATTACCGACAGCTTCGCTCGTCAATCGCCTTCCGAGGCCTTTTTCTGGTTTATATATTTGCATTTGTTTATTTTGCGTGGCATTAGTCTCGGCTTAAAACTCCTCCATGTATATTTCCTGTGGTTTAGTTTTTATTTAACGGCCATGAATATTGATGTGTCTGGTGGAGGGTGCTCATCTACTTGCCTTTAACAATAGACGAGAGTGCTTGCTGTCTGTCCTGTGACGTGATTCTGGGAGCAGGGGAATACGTGGTGGGCGTGAAGATGGCACCTACTCAGCTGTAATTGAATCCTACACACACAGAGAGAGAGAGAGAGAGAGAGAGAGAGAGAGAGAGAGAGAGAGAGAGAGAGAGAGAGAGAGAGAGAGACCTTCAAAGTATCAAATCTCAAATAGTGTGTAATACGCTACTTAATTAACCACAAGAGGTTTCATGTAACAAGCCAGAATTAGAGTAAAGGTTCTTATTGCCTGTTGTTGGTGTAGGATTTCCGCCTCTACTGCTTCATTAGCTCCCTGTGCTGTGGTGGGAAGAGTAAGGTATGACTGGAGTGAATTTTGATACTCCTTTTTACCTGTAAGATTTATTGTCTGTCCGTTTGTTCGTCTGTTTGTTGCTCAGTGGCACAACTTCCTGTGTGCATTTGAAAGGTCCAGAGTTCAATACCAGGCTTCAGTTTAGGTACAGATAGAATTTTATGATACAAGGTGTTTATTTACTAGTGAGAGAGAGAGAGAGAGAGAGAGAGAGAGAGAGAGAGAGAGAGAGAGAGAGAGAGAGAGAGAGAGAGAGAGAGAGAGAGAGAGAGAGAGACGTAAAACACGAATATTAATGTAATAGACAATGATCCCGCAAAGAGAAAGAAGATGAAGGAGATAAGAAACAGACGCCAAATGGGAATGTTAGAGAGAGAGAGAGAGAGAGAGAGAGAGAGAGAGAGAGAGAGAGAGAGAGAGAGAGAGAGAGAGAGAGAGAGAGAGAGAGAGAGTTTGCAGAAGTAACCTAAGTATCCTACTAATGATGACCTGCACGTAATGACACCTGCACTTATATCATTTGCTTCCTGACAGTCACAGGCGTAAACAGCGCGGAGTATTTTTAAACACCTGAATAACAAATCGCCTTTTTTACGTCCGCACTTCGTAACACTTTTACCTTCACGTCCCGCCACCCTCCCACCAGCCAGGTCTTTGGGGCATTTAATGGCTCTGGGAACCTTTACTGTACAACCTGACGAAGGACTGAAAGGAAGGCAACGTTTAGGCAGTCCCAGAAATATTTAATTTAAGAGGTGAAGAAAATCATCTATAAATGTTTGCAAATCACAGAAAAAAAGAATGAAGACAGATGACAGTACAGACAGTAAAGAAAAACAAAAATGGCACGTAAGGGAAAAAAGGAATAGAAACGGACGAAAATGGAGACAGTTACGAAGCTCCCCCACAAAAAAGGCACATAAGAGAAAAGGATAAAAGCAGACGAAAGTGCAGAGACTGAGGAAACAAGAGTTAAAAATCACATCAATTGGCATTACAAAGCCAAAACTCTCGTAACTCAACGCGACGCAACTTTGGGAGGAGAGAGAGAGAGAGAGAGAGAGAGAGAGAGAGAGAGAGAGAGAGAGAGAGAGAGAGAGAGAGAGAGAGAGAGAGAGAGAGAGAGAGAGAGAGAGAGAGAGACTAATCACATACTAAACCTGAATACTACTACTTAATAATACAGACTAGGGAACACCAGTGACGGATGTCACTCGAGAAAGTTCAAAACACTGAGAGTAGAAGTTTACTTTTCCACGACAGCTTACATTGTTTAGTAGCGCCGAGTGTTACGCAGCGCGGGTGGCCTTTCAGGTGAAGATTGTGCTTGTCTCGCGGCCTGACAGGGCTGAGGGTAGTGACAGAAGTGGCGAGGAAAGGTGGAGAGTGGCTGGCTTATCGCCTTTAATTACACCTCACTCACTGGCACGCGCACGCACACATACACACACACACACACACACACACACACACACACACACAGAGAGAGAGAGAGAGAGAGAGAGAGAGAGAGAGAGAGAGAGAGAGAGAGAGAGAGAGAGAGAGAGAGAGATTTTAATATAGTTTACAATAATGTGCAACAACAAGAATAGGTACTACTACAACTACTGCTACTACTGCTGCTACTACTACTACTACTACTACTACTACTACTACTACTACTACTACTACTACTACTACTACTGCCAGGGATACCGCCCAGGAAGGACATGTTGAATGTCATCGTGAATTATTGCTGATTTACCACACTACTACATTGCTGATTTACTACAGAGCCGTGATGTGGATTTCGCCCCTGTGAACACCCAGGAAGTGGCTGGTGTCATTTGATGTCAAATATATATCACGGACTGCTGGACACGGATAATTTTTGTGAGTAAGGTCTTCGATTGAGCACTAAGTGCCATGTTTGTGTGAGCTTCGTGGGAGCTTCATGGGAGCTACCAGTACCATTAAGTCGATAGATCGAAGCATTGAAATAATAGGTAAAACAATATGGCGGACGACATCATAATAAGCAGCCTACTGTGTTTCATAACATTAGCCTGGAATGAGCATCTACACTGACTGTTGTAGTACGGTTCTTCTACTCACATGAAGAAATAAAAAAGGCGAAGGAATTACTGTGTGTGCAGGTCAGTAAAGAGGCTGTGTGGCGCAGAGACTCGGACAAGAAGGGGAAGGACCTGAACGATTTGCTCGTGTCCCACAAGTTTCTGATGGAGTCTCGGAACGTGGTGGAGTTCGTTTCGGACTTATATAAGACAATGCCTCCTGCTGGTCTGCAGATGTTTGCTCCTATATTGACAAATTTATCAGAGGAGGTTGCCTGAATTAATGATATTCTTCCTAAAATCCTGGACATAAAAACAGTATACAACACCACTGAGACAGTGCGCGACATAAAGCCTGACGTGTGTTATATAAAATGGAAATTTTCTTGTGCAATTATTGGCAATGAAGAAGCTGCGAAAGGTATTTTCTGCACGAAACATAGTTAACGGATGACTTGAGATCTAACGGCATTTTAGAGCACAATACTCAGTAAATCAGCACTATTTTCGAAGCAGACCAGTGATGCAGTGAACAGTTCCTCAGCTCCTGCCTCGACACCAGCACGCAACAGTGAAACACCGGCACCTGGCACTTCTCATGTCCCATCAGGGACGGGGAAACAAGTATCTCATTGTCTTTCTAAGAGAGAGACCACCACCCATAGGTGGCTCGAGACCACGCCAGTAAATATGAACCTTGATGGAGCAGTAGCCTTGCAAGCCGCAGGTGGCGCTGTAAACAAGACTGCTCTACGCAGCGCTGCGAACGTTGTCTTCACGCCATGAACAGCGAATCAACTTCGCGGATGCTGTGAGGAATGCTGCTCCCATCTCAGACCATGGAGATGATGCATGCGAGGCTTCGGATCCTAGCAACGGTCATCATTGACATCCAGTCAACGGCGCAGAGCGAAGTGAAGGGACCATGGTTAAGTCACGGAATGAAAAGAAATGAGAAAACAACGCTCGGAAGGGAACTACGTTCACCGCTATAAAAGGTTCAAGAGAGATCGATGGCGGGAATTTGAAAGCGGCAGAAGGAAAGGCTGATTTGTTCGTAGGTGGGATAGATTATGGGGCTTCCAATGAATCCATAAAAGGAGTACAGTTTCAACACTAACTTAATGTTAATATTTTTGACAATACAAATAACGTGGACAAAATCTCTTGCAATATTCGCCCATATAACTGTTCTCTTACAAAAAATATAGAACTGGTGAGAGTTAATATTCCACGATTATGATTTAATTTTCTTGCTGGAAACATTTTTAATGAGCAACCATTTGTGAAAGGTGAACTATGTGAACGAGAACCATGAGAGTGTTGGGGCGGCCGTCTCGACACTCTCGTTCGCGTGACCATAGCAATGCGTCAAGACTTGATAAGAAAAATTGTAATTTTGTTACTGATAGCACTATAGCGCTGAAAAAACAATGTTTTTTTTATAGTTGATGTCACTTTTAATGGTTTTAAGGTTATACCGGCGTATACTGACGACACAGGGATGTGTGCTCCATCAGAAATCAGTATAAATCATATATATATATATATATATATATATATATATATATATATATATATATATATATATATATATATATATATATATATATATATATATATATATATATATATATATATATATATATATATATAATAGGAAGCCATAATCTGCTTTACAATAAAACTGAAAAAGGAATAAAAACGTGATACTGCGTAATCTGAAAACTGCCTCAAAACTCAATGAAAACTCGAGTTAAAATTATTACATTTATTTATTTATTTTTTTAAGATCCATATCACCCTTTTACGTCACACATAATTACATGTCCCAAATAATCGTACGAGTTAACAATCTTTACTGTTTCATTATTTAATACGGTATGTGTCTCCCGTTGTTTATCGTTTCCTACACCATACATTTTGTTTTATCTTTCTCAAATTCTAGACCGACGTCACTAATATAGGAACGCAATCTGATAAAAAATAAATAAATAAATAAATAAATAATAAATAAATAAATAAATAAATAAATAAATAAATAAATATATATATATATATATATATATATATATATATATATATATATATATATATATATATATATATATATATATATATATATATATATATATATATATATATATATATATATATATATATATTTATTTATTTATTTATTTATTTATTTATTTATTTATTTATTTATTTATTTATTTATTTATTTATTTATTTTTTTATCAGATTGTGTTCCTATATTAGTGACGTCGGTCTAGAATTTGAGAAAGATAAAACAAAATGTATGGTGTAGGAAACGATAAACAACGGGAGACACATACCGTATTAAATAATGAAACAGTAAAGATTGTTAACTCGTACGATTATTTGGGACATGTAATTATGTGTGACGTAAAAGGGTGATATGGATCTAAAAAAAAAAATAAATAAATGTAATAATTTTAACTCGAGTTTTCATTGAGTTTTGAGGCAGTTTTCAGATTACGCAGTATCACGTTTTTATTCCTTTTTCAGTTTTATTGTAAAGCAGATTATGGCTTCCCATTATTAATTCATAAAGGCACCTTGCAGTCATATTTGTTCAGAGCTTCTGAAGCTGCTAAAACTAAATCAATGAAAAGGATGCTATGAGTGTGTGTGTACTCCAGTAACCACCAGGTAGCGCAGCTGTGTGGCCAGCTGCTGCTAAGACACCACCTGGGCCTCACACAGTACCACTACCTCAATAGATTATTACGACTGAGTAGTCCAATGATTAAGGCCAATATACCATTTTTTTTAAGGAAAGATTATTTTAAAAAATGTTATATATATATATATATATATATATATATATATATATATATATATATATATATATATATATATATATATATATATATATATATATATATATATATATATATATATATATATATATATATATATATATATATATATAGTTTTAAAGAGGATTATGGAGTAGACATGCTTGCTAATACTCGAAGATATAGGTAGCACTTTCTCGTGTTCTGTGTTTGCAGAATCATAAAGAAAGATGCTGCATTAATTCATTACGAATAGATGATAGGTACTTCTGTTAGCGGAAAATCTAAGTAAAATGTGTTTCTCAGAATTTTTACTCCAACTTTCATTACAAAATAAACTGATTGATTAACTGATTGACTGCTGTTTTTCTACTTGCAAAATGATAATTACTTTTCTTGTTTTCATTTATAATGAACATAGTAATAATAATGATAATAGTAATAATAATAATAATAATAATAATAATAATAATAATAATAATAATAATAATAATAATAATAACAATGATGATGATGATGATGATACTAATAACATTGGAAAACAATAATATAAGCTTTTATAAGTAAGTAAGTAAGTACCCTTCAGGAGGTAAACATATCACGCAGGGAAGCCACAGAACGCCTGACTTCTGATCTTTCTAAAATTTCTGATTGGGGCAGAGCAAACTTGGTATTGTTCAATGCCTCAGAAACTCAATTCCTCCATCTATTAACTCGACACAACCTTCCAGACAACTATCCCCTCTTCTTCAATGACACTCAACTGTCCCCCTCTTCTACACTGAACATCCTCGGTCTGTCCTTTACTTATAATCTGAACTGGAAACTTCACATCTCATCTCTAGCTAAAACAGCTTCTATGAAGTTAGGTGTTCTGAGACGTCTCCGCCAGTTTTTCTCACCCCCCCAGCTGCTAACTCTGTACAAGGGCCTTATCCGTCCATGTATGGAGTATGCTTTACATGTCTGGGGGGGTTCCACTCATACTGCTCTTCTAGACAGGGTGGAATCAAAAGCTTTTCGTCTCATCAACTCCTCTCCTCTAACTGACTGTCTTCAGCCCCTCTCTCACCGCCGCAATGTTGCATATCTAGCTGTCTTCTACCGCTATTTTCATGCCAACTGCTCTTCTGATCTTGCTAACTGCATGCCTCCCCTCCTTCCGCGGCCTCGCTGCACAAGACTTTCTTCTTTCTCTCACCCCTATTCTGTCCACCTCTCTAACGCAAGAGTTAACCAGTATTCTCAATCATTCATCCCTTTCTCTGGTAAACTGTGGAACTCCCTGCCTGCTTCTGTATTTCCACCTTCCTATGACTTGAATTCCTTCAAGAGGGAGGTTTCAAGACACTTATCCACTAATTTTTTACCACTGCTTTGGCCCTTTTATGGGACTGGTATTTCAGTGGGCATTTTTTTTTATTAGATTTTTGTTGTCCTTGGCCAGTATCCTTCCTACATAAAAAAAAAAAAGGAAATACCATTTAATAATGATACTGTATTTATCATCATCATCATCATCATCATCATTATTATTATCATCATCACCACCACCACCACCATCATGGCGAAGTATCCTGTGCTATGGAACTGGTCCCGTAACGTTTTGATGTCACCTCATAATTTTCGTCATGTTTGTCATCATTTCCCACCAATCCCCAACCACGCCACCTTCCTTTTGCTCCTCGTCCACAAGCCCTTCGCCTCGTCCTCCTCGTGTTCTTCCCTGCAGTGTTGTTTGTCATCATATTTTACTGCCGAGGTAAGTCTGGCTTAATTAAATACAGGGTTCTGGAAGCTTCATTAATTCCAGGCAGCTGTGTGAACCCTCGTCAAGCCTCACGCGGATGACCTGGTGAAAGACAAAGCGTTTTTCTTCTGACGTCTTGAAGCTTGCTCATTGCCTGGTCTTAGCGTCGCCGTGTATTGGCATTCGTCTGGTGATGTTCGTGTCTGCGTGTGCTGGTGAGCGGACACTGATCTTTATCTCTCTATATATTTGGTGACATTGTTTCTCTCTCTCTCTCTCTCTCTCTCTCTCTCTCTCTCTCTCTCTCTCTCTCTCTCTCTCTCTCTCTCTCTCTCTCTCTCTCTCTCTCTCTCTCTCTCTCTCTCTGAAATCTTTATCCTACTTATATTTTTACTTGTGTGTGCTTGTGTAGAAAATTGGTTTATCTGTGTATTTGTTTCTCTTTTTATACTTATTCTTACTAGCTTTTTCCGTCTGGAATTTATTTGTATTTCTACATGTTTCTATTTATTTATTTACATCCACCTCCCTACCTCCTGCCTGTGTCCATCTATCCATCCATCTATCCATCTATCCATCTAACACATTGTATACATTTATAATCTCAAAAGAAAGAAAGAAAAAAAAAGTCAAGGTAACGAGAAATCCTCATTGACCTTAGTTGTAAAAATTGTGAGGTAGATTTACATATGGGCAAAATACAGCCAATGCACAGATCACCGTCACAAACATTAAAAGTGAAAGCCTGGAAAAGCTGAATCATTTAATTGCTCGGTTCAAGAGATAAAACTTGTTATTGAAACGATAAAACAATAAAAACACGGGGCTGCAGGGAATGGAAAGCATCGTGTATGCATTGACACGTTGTAACAGTAAGTGCGAATTTAGTTGTGAAACAGAGCAAGAAAAGAAACGATGCGGCGGACAGTGAAAGGTGTGAGGTAAGTAAGGAGGGGAGTTGGTGGTGCGAAGTCGTTAACTGCACTATGGAGGGGGAGAGAGAGAGAGAGAGAGAGAGAGAGAGAGAGAGAGAGAGAGAGAGAGAGAGAGAGAGAGAGAGAGAGAGAGAGAGAGAGAGAGAGAGAGAGAGAGAATTCTTTATCGTCTTTCCATGTGATCTTTTGGCGGTATTGTCTTATTATTCTCTTGCTCCAGAATGTCTTTCCTTTTATTTGAGTTCCTCCTGGTCACTTGATTCTTGTGCTAATGGAAGTGAAGCCTCGTCCCATGGTGAGTCAATTATCATGTCATCTCCTGTGTGAGGTCCATGGACGGTGACTGGTGGCGGCGACACAGCCTTGCCTTGAGTGGCGGTTGTTGACCTGGTGCACGTGAAATAGATGTCACAACGTCGCCAGGTTGGTGTGGCGTGAGCGGCGGCCATACACGTCTTCCTGATGTGCCATAAAACTGAAGTAATTGTGGTGCAAAATTCCAGAGGTGCTGCCGTGGCGGAGTGTCACGGCTGGCTGCCAAGCGACGCGTCAAACTGATCCAGCCAACTTAGGCCAAGGCCTTGGGGAGCGAGGCGCCGCGGCGAATATTGGCAGTGGGAAGGCGGGGACGTCTGTTGTGTTGGAAAACAAGAGCTTCACTCACTCTGCAGACCCAAAGCTGTCGCTGCTCAGTGCCACGCCTCGCCTGCCCATTGATCGCCTCTCCCTGGGAAACCGCTCAAACTTTTCGTGGTTGCTCTCGTGTGTGTGTGTGTGTGTGTGTGTGTGTGTGTGTGTGTGTGTGTGTGTGTGTGTGTTTGTGTGTGTGTGTGTGTGTGTGTGTGTGAATGCTTGTCTAGAGCCTGACTAGGTTGTTAACAGATGCAGGATGTGATATCTGATAATTTAAAGACTTAGAAGAAAAATTATTTCGCTACATTCACAGCAGCTCGGGGTGACGCGGAGTGGAATTACCCTTCCTCAGACGTACCGGAAAATGAATTAGTCCAAGAAAAAAGGCGAGAACAGCATATAAATCACCTGAACACCCTGCACGCCCTGTCGTCCCGCCTCGCGTGCCGTCATTAAGCGTGTAATGCATCCCGCCATCACCTGAACCCTCGCACTGCACTAACGCTTAGAGGGCAACGTGAACATTAAGGCAAAATACACTACAGGAATATCTGGAGGGAAGCGCAGGACTCCGTAAAACACAACCAGGGAAGCAATAATTCAGGGGCGTTATCAGCCACGGCCGGCACTTCGCGAGGAACGTGGCGATACACCGACGCCGACACGCTGGGTGAAGGCGGCGAGGGGAGGGATGGGGAGGCGGGGAGAGGATCACTGGAGGGTTAGGGGGAAAGGCAGGCATGGGAAGGAAGAGGAGTATGCAGGACGAACTGGGAAAAGGAGGGAAAGAAATGGGAGAGGTAAACATGGAGGAGGAAAGGAGAGAAAAGGGAGGGGTAAGGTGCGAAGGACGAAAGAGGAAAGGGAAGAGGAGGAGGAGGAATGGAGGAAAATGGGAAGCGTTAAGAGGGAGGGAAAGAGAAACACGAGGCGGGAGGGGAAAGGAAAGCATGGTACGAGAGGAAGATAAAAGAAACTAGCTGCGAGGGACTCAGACATGTGTTAAAGACGGAGGGAGGCGGACAGGGGTAGGAACTAGGAAGGGGCAGACGGGGACAAGCAGAAGTAGCACGGAAACAATAAATCAGCCGGTACACCAAGGCAGAACACAAAACAAGTCTCTCACCGCCCCGACAAGAACACCATCACTGCTGCTACACCATTTGAGACGATTAATACTCACCACCACCAAGCCGAGGAGTATTCCAGGAAGTGGTGACGAGGAGTGTTCTATTACTAATGAAGAATACTGGAGCATCACACAGCAGTTAATGAAAAAGGAAGCATTTGACGAGAGGCAGAAGCGGGAAGGGTGATTTTTCCTCCAGCACCTTGAGTCTCGTCGGAAAAGCTGCTTGTCCAGTACATCCTCTTAGCAAGTGCGTGTGTGTGTGGGTGTCACGGCGGGAGTGTGTTAGGCTGGCGGTTAATGGGATGGTCTTGTCTGGTGTGGAAAGGTAGGAGAAGACCACACATTCTTGTTTCAGTATTGCAAAGAAAACACAGAGAGAGAGAGAGAGAGAGAGAGAGAGAGAGAGAGAGAGAGAGAGAGAGAGAGAGAGAGAGAGAGAGAGAGAGAGAGAGAGAGAGAGAGAGAGAGAGAGAGAGAGAGAGAGAGATCGTGAAGGTTGCAAAAGGAGTAATATTTCACAGTCGGTGCAGGAACACAGGAATATCAAATGAAATTCTTACGTTGAAAGAAAAAAAAAAAAAAAGAGGAGGAAAAAAAAAAAAACTACCTTATCCTTATTGTCGTAAAAACACCAGCACTGTTTACCTGCTTAGTGACAAACGTAAACATTTAACAAGGTTATTCATAAATCATTCAGCAAGTTATCCATAGATACAACTAATAACTCAAATCACAAGACAGTAACGATAACTCAGGAGGCGTGACAACAATGACCAATATTTTGTTCAAGGCGGCTCAGTGACAATTGCATCCCTCACCCATGAAGCACCACCACCACCACCATCGCCCCTTTTACCTGTCACTGCCGTCCTCTCTTGCTGCCGCCACCGGAACATTTACATTTACGGATAGTGCTGTCGCTACAGCCCTTTCTTCGGCAATACTTTAGTACTGCATACGAAATCAGAGCAATCCTTCAAGCCACGCACTATTGTTACCTCGGTAGTTCATTGGCGACAGTATACCTCGAAGAAACACTTAATTTGTCACCAATGATGGCACTCTGCTACACGTCTGGAGGGAGGAAATACATCATCTTAATATGGGGGAGGGAGGAGTGGAAGGGCGGAAAGTGTATATATATCAGGATACTGGGTGGTGTCCAAGGTAACATCATGCCAAGTTAGGTAAGGTTAGGTTTGGTCAGGTGAGAGATTTAGGCCAGATTCACACAAGCCACATTTTTGGGTCAGTGGCCACCACAAAAAAAAAATGGTCGCCACAAAAAATGGTTGCCACAGAAAATGGTGAGTAGTAGCACTCTGCACACGAACCACTCGCTGGCGACCACAAATGAGTTCAGTGACATATGGATCTCATAGAAATAGCAGCTGCCTGCGCTCTCGTTGTGAAGATGAAGCGGAAAAAGCGCAGAAAATACTAGGTGCATCCCAGAGTTAGTTATGATAGACTATTGCGTGGAGATTTTCACTCATTATTTTTCTTTAGTATTCTTGTCACTGTATTCTTTCATATTCAAATCATAAAGTGCTGGCCTCTCCACCTCTGCGATCAGTATTTCATAGCCAAACAACTCTTTCGGTATTCTTCCCACTCACGGAAAGGAGTACTTGACGCCGTGACAGACAGGACAAAACAACGCGAAAGCAGCGCGAGGCAGGGTGGTGGCCAAAGATAGTGGCTTGTGTGTTTGCTGCCATTTGAAATAATGGTTTCTATCGCTGGCCACTGTGGCCGGCCACAGTGGTGTGGTCGGAAAAATGCTTCCGCCCGCCAAAACTCACCACTGTTTTTGTGGCTGCCACAAAAAAAAAAAAAGGCCCTTGTGAATGGACCCATATAGATGTGTGTGTTCTGTATTTGACTTTTTTTTTCTTTTGTGGTGGCCAGTGACCATAAAAAGTGGCTCGTGTGAATGCAGCCTTAGATTACGTTAGGTTAGCTTATACTAGGATAGGGTAGAGTGGTTTAGGACAGGATAGGGAAAGACAGATTGGATTGGATTTGAGGTTAAATTATATTAGATTAGTTATTTTTATGTAAGAAGAGATTTGACCAAAAGGCAACAAAAATGAGGTTAAAAGACTCACAAAGTCCAAATACCAAGGAGGTTTTGTTAGATTAAATTAGGTTAGTTTAGTTTAGATTAGTTTAGGTAAGGAAAGGCAAAGTTAAATAATGTAATATAATAGAATAAGGGTGAATAAAGTCAGGTTCAGTTACCCTAGGTTTAAACTGCACTTAATTAGGTTACTGGAGTATAATGTGAGGTTAGTTGAGTGTTCCTTCATAATGAGAGGTTAGTTGAATGTACCTTATATTCGTGCCAGTTAGTGTACAGAGCGGAAAGTGCAAATGTATATCAGTTTATTAGTGGACAAGCTTAGCTAGGCAAAGCAAAGTAAGGCAAGTTAATGTACTCGTAAGGTACGGTAAAGTTAGCAGCGTGCCCGTCCCTTACTCGCCAGAATGTACCAAAGTGAAAGCCGGAAAGTGCAACTGATATAATTGGTGCGCTGAAAATGGTGCAGTGTTATCCAGATGGCCTTCACTTGCTCCAACTTCGTGTTCGGAACTTTATCTTGTCTCCGCGTACTCAGTTCTGCGCTCTGAGTTATTTGTACGCGTCGGGTGTGAGAAAATATAAAATTCCGACATGTTTCGAAAGTTTGGCAGCACATGAAAAGAGCAATGCAGTGAACCGACGGAAGGAAATGTATTTTTGTTTCTTCTTTTCCCAATATTCAATGCCAGAAAGAATAGGAATGCGTTAATTTACTCGTGAATATGAAAGAGCATTGCCTCTTGCACATGTTCTGTGTTTATCGCAGCTAAGCTTTTATGTAAATGTCATACAGGTAATTAAATGCCTGCCTGAATTTGCTTACCTGATTTAACGAGGTGTCTGTGATCACTGAGCCAAAACGCGCCAGGTAACTAACTTCACCTCATACCTGCTCTCTCTCTCTCTCTCTCTCTCTCTCTCTCTCTCTCTCTCTCTCTCTCTCTCTCTCTCTCTCTCTGATAGGGAGGACTTAATGGTAGTTCTATTTACTTAATCCTCTACTAACTTGAGTGGACTTTGAGAGGAAGTGAGGCGAGATAAGAATGAAGAAAGAACACAAGTAAGGAACGCAGGAAGCACAGAATGAGGTAAATGAAGGGATGGAGAAGAAGGAAGATAAGAGTAAATGGGGATGAAGATAATAGTAAAGGAAAAAGAAGAGATACTTAATGTAAAGGAAAAGTGGAAATTCGAAGGAAAGAAAGGGGATTAGAGAAGAAAGGAGGAAGTAGATAGTTTAGGAAGAAGGATTAGACTGGCATAGGAGGAGATTATTGAGTGTAAGAGAGGGAAGAGGGCGAGGAAGACCAGCAGGAAGGGATAAGGGAGGGAAAGAGTAAGGGAAGGAAGAAGATTAGGAAAAGGAAGAGGAAAGGGATGAGGGAAACATGCGGCGAGAGAAACATGGGGAACTGAAGGAAGTTGGACAGGAAATTTGAGGGGAAACTGGGGAGGCATTGAGGGAAATTAGGAGGGTGGAGGACTAGGGAGAAAAGGATGGGGGAGGAGGGAACCTTAATCAGGCCTGTATCCGTTTCCATAGTGACTTTTAATAACCGGATCTGAATTATGGCCGCAACAAAGGGTTCTTAATGGCGGATTGGTGCCGATTGCGATGCAGAAGCTTAGGGGGGGGAAAAACTCCCCTGTGGAAAAAGAATTCTAGCTTCTCTGTATGTGTATTATTGGTGTTTGTATTACTAGGGTTGTTATTGGTGGTGTTAATGGTGGTGGTGGTGGTGTTGTTGTTGTTGTTGTTGTTGTTGTTGTTGTTGTTGTTGTTGTTGTTGTTGTTGTTGTTGTTGTTGTTGTTGTTGTTGTTGTTGTTGTTGTTGTTGTTGTTGTTGTTGTTGTTGTTGTTGTTGTTGTTGTTGTTGTTGTTGTTGTTGTTGTTGTTGTTGTTGTTGTTGTTGTTGTTGTTGTTGTTGTTGTTGTTGTTGTTGTTGTTGTTGTTGTTGTTGTTGTTGTTGTTGTTGTTGTTGTTGTTGTTGTTGTTGTTGTTGTTGTTGTTGTTGTTGTTGTTGTTGTTGTTGTTGTTGTTGTTGTTGTTGTTGTTGTTGTTGTTGTTGTTGTTGTTGTTGTTGTTGTTGTTGTTGTTGTTGTTGTTGTTGTTGTTGTTGTTGTTGTTGTTGTTGTTGTTGTTGTTGTTGTTGTTGTTGTTGTTGTTGTTGTTGTTGTTGTTGTTGTTGTTGTTGTTGTTGTTGTTGTTGTTGTTGTTGTTGTTGTTGTTGTTGTTGTTGTTGTTGTTGTTGTTGTTGTTGTTGTTGTTGTTGTTGTTGTTGTTGTTGTTGTTGTTGTTGTTGTTGTTGTTGTTGTTGTTGTTGTTGTTGTTGTTGTTGTTGTTGTTGTTGTTGTTGTTGTTGTTGTTGTTACCACTACATCACCATTACTACTAACACCGCAATCATCCTCACAATAATTATATCTGCTCTGGACGCGAAGTATAGGAAGCGAGAAGGAATTAGAGACCAAGTCAGCTCAACTCCACCACTTCCCGTATCTTACTTAGTGCAAGAAGTGACAGAGTGTGGCGAGAGGTGACACATGGCCTGGCCTGTTCAAATTGGAGTCGCAGACAGCAGCAGTCAGGTGAAACAAAGAGTAAATAAACATAGTGTGGACGCATGATTGCCCGTTACCTGCAAGTGAGTGGGTAGAGTGGGAGGTGAAGAAGTCTGTCTGTTTACAAGTGGATAGGTTAGGTTAAGTTACGTTATGTAAGGTTAAGTTAGGTTACATTAGGTTAGGATACATTAGGTTAGGTTACATTAGGTTAGATTACATTACGTTAGGTTACATTAGGTTAGGTATTTTTTTTTATGTAGGAGGGACACTGGCCAAGGGCAACAAATATCAAATAAAAAAAAAAAGCACTGAGATGCTAGTCCCAGGAAAGGATCCAAAGCAGTAGTCAAAACTTGAAGGATAAGTGTCTTGAAACCTCCCTCTTGAAGGAATTCAAGTCATAGGAGGATGGAAATACAGAAGCAGGCAGGGAGTTCCAGAGTTTACCAGAGAGAAGGATGAATGACTGAGAATACTGGTTAACTCTTGCATTAGAGAAGTGGACAGAATAGGGGTAAGAGAAAGAAGAAAGTCTTGTGCAGCGAGGCCGCGGGAGGAGGGGAGGCATGTAGTTAGCAAGATCAGAAGAGCAGTTAGCACGAAAAGGTTACATTAGATTAGGTTACATTAGGTTAGGTTACGTTAGGTTAAGTTATATTAGGTTAGATTAGTTGGTAGGTTAGCTAGGTGTTCTTTAGCGTTCATTATATGCATGTACCGAATGAAAAAAGTGCAAAACTGTATTTCTGCTTATTATCAGAGAAATTAGGCTAGGCCAGGTAAGATAAGCTGTGTCCGTTTACTAGTGGATAGGTTAGGAGGTTAGGTTAGGTTAGTAGGTTAGGTTAGTAGGCAGGTTAGCTAAGTGTTCTGTAGATGTCATTGCATGTATATACCAAGTGAGAAAGTAAAAAAACTGTACCTCCGTTTATTATTGGAGAAATTAGGAGGGTAAGGTAAGGTTAGCAATGTGTCCGTCCTTTGGGTGTATTGGCTGTACCGACAGGGAAGTAGGAAAGAGCATCTTGATTTATTAATACACAAGTTAGGTTAGGTTAGATTGTTAGGTTAGGATAAGTTAGGTATGATATGGTAAGATAATGTAATATATGTAGGTGAGATAAGTTAACGTGAGGTAAAGTAAGGCAGTGTAGGGTAAGGTAAAGACAGGTAAGGTTAGTTTACGAAGGTATAGTAAGGTGAGGTAAGGTAAGGGAAGGTTAGGTTAGTTTAGGTAAGATATGGTAAGGTGATGTGAGGTAAGGTGAGGCGGGTAAGGTATGGTGAGGTAAGGTAAGGCAAGGTAGGATAAGGCAAGGTACTCGTATGGTAAGGTGAGGTAAGCTTAGCACCGGCCCTCTCTTACACGCTGCACTGTGCATCAAGGTACAAGCCGGGAAGTGGTGAAAATAGCTGCAGTATTATTCTGACGGCCTTCACTTATAACTTGGTGCCTGAATTTTGTATTGTTTTTGTGTATCCACTTCTGAGTTAATTGTCCACCTGGGGAGTGAGAAAAGAGAAAATTTCAGCATGGTTAGAAAGTTTAGTGGCACATGAAAAGAGCGATTCAGGTGTGCCCACAGGAAGAGGCTATTTTTTCCTCTTACCGTTGTTGTGTTCCCTGTTGTTTTTTCCCACTTGCACATTATGATCTATACGTAAGTCGGTGAGCCTGTAAGCCTGACTAAAATAACTCACGCGTAATAAGGTGAACTTGAAATCACTGAAACATTTGCAACTGGCTGAAATAACACGCATGAAATACTCGTACACTTAATGGAAGATGAGGATGGGAAGTGTTGAGGGCAAAAATATTCATAATTACAGGTGATCTTTTAAGTAAGGTATTAGCATAGGCAAATTAATTATAAAAGTGACTAATTAGTGCTCTGTCTCTATTTACATACAGGTAAGAACACGGAGAAGCAGCAAGTGAAGGTGTGTTCCTGAGGACGAAGTGGTGGTGTGGTAATGTAGTGGTGTGGCGATGTGGTAGTGTGGTGGTATGGGAGTTTTGTTGTGTGGCAGTGTGGTGGTGTGGTAGTGTGGTAGTGTAGTAGTGTGGTGGCGTGGTGGTGTCCATTGACGGCCTCCGCTAGGTAGGTTGAACCCATTTTTTTCTTTTCACCCAGCAGTCCTCTGAAAATTTTAAGCACTTCAGGCGACAGTGTGGAGCCGAGGAGTGCGTTCGCTGTCCAGGTCGAAAAACTTTGTGAATACGAAACAGACCGAAAGGAAGTTTATATTTCGATTTCGCCGAATGGAATATTTTTTTTTTCATTTTTATTTTTTATGTTTCAGGACGAACTTATAGGATTGCTTTGATGTGGTATATTCGATGGAAATATGTCGTTTTTAAATATTTCAGTTAATGTTTTGTCCTAGAGTGATATTTTCGTGCCTATAATGTATGTATTCTTTGTCCCGCTTGTGAAGAGAAAGGCTTATCTTGATCTTTGTTAGCGACCAGAGTAGGTGGAACGGAGTGCCGGGAGAAAAAGGCAAAAAAGGTGGATGCGAGGAAGCTACAGTGCTTAGGTGACTCAGGCGTGTCCTCGCGTCATGTTAAGAATACTCACACGTCCACATTCCTATTTATAAATAAATTTTTGTCTGTCTCCTTTTTGAATCCAATTTGTTTAGTTTATAACCATTTATACGAAGTCCAACTTGTTCTATGAATACGATAACCTGATTCATATCTCCTTTGTTGGAGCTTTTAGTCCATTAAAATACGTCTATCATATCATTGTGGACGCAACGCCTTCCCAGTAAATGCAGCTCAAGGTGCTTAGCATATCCTGGTAGGGCAAGTTTTCAGTCGCTGGATCATCTTTGTCATCTATCTTTGCACAGGCTCCATCTTATGTATTTATATTTTATAATAAAGAAAACAGAACTGCGCAGCGTCACCTGTGTGCGGCTCAACCAGAGTTAAATAAAACCTCAGAATCACGTCTACAGCATCCTGTCCCTCACCTCATGTACTACTTGTCCTGCCCATGGGAAATCACTCGTCTACCTCACCTTCAGTATGACAGGAGGGATGGGCGAGGCTGTTCGGTGGACATGGCAGTGTTTTCTGAGTTTTCATTCAAAACCATGTTTTCCGATCGTGTTTAGGATTTTTTATCAATTGGATTTCGCTGCGCGAGAAAAGGCACGCTGGAGGAAATCAAATTAAATTAGGTTGTTTTGGTAAAAAATTCCGAATACTGCCAGGACGAATTTATGTTGTAGTGAGTTTAATTATGCCTCTGCTTCCCTTCGGCCAGACCAATTTCGAGTGTACAGTAAATTGTTTTCTAATACATTGTGTCTGACGTTTGAACCGGTGGGTACGCGAGGCTGCCGGCGTGTGGTGGCGGGGCAGTGGTAGTGGTGGTGGTGTTGGTGGAAAGTCTCTGGTGAACGAACCTCGGCAACACCTCCGATAGCAGGATTAGGCATAGCTGGAGCGTGAGGCAAACACCAGCACGCGTGAATCAATACAGCCAAAAGCAAGTATTCCCCGTAAAGTGCATCCTTCCAAGAAAAGTGTAGCGAAGGCCAAAGTTGTTTACTCGCTGTGAAAAACTCGGTGCATGTTTTTATCTCCAGCTAAATGTTAGTTTGGTTTTGTTAGTCAGGTAATAGTTATGGGCGTGTTTGTGTGGATGTGTAAAGTTTCCTGGGCCAGACTGCTGAGCCTGGCATCTTATCAGTCTGCATCGCATGTGTGGGTAAGTGAGGAGGACGGGAGGGGTAGAAGACGCATTTTGAGAAGTCTGATCTGATACTCCAAATAAATCTTAGAGTCTGGAAGATTACGTCGGGAGAGAGGGAGAGGAGCGGGGAGGAGAGAAGCAGAGGAGCGAAGAGAAGAGGAAATGATAAAAAGGAGAGGAGAGGAGAGTACAGGAAGGGGAGATGGGGAGGAAGTGAGAGAAGAGGAGAATAGGGTGTTTTCCTCGAGTGCTCCAAATTAAATCAAACCCAACACCTGCTACAGTAAAGCTCTCAAATGTTAGGATGTGTCTGTCCCAGGGAGGCCTAATCAACATACTTTTCTCTCTTTCCTTCTCCATTCCTTCCCTTCCCTTCCACCTCTTCATCCACCTCCTCAGACACACCACTTTCCCAATCCTTCTTCTACTGTATCATTTTCTTCTGACTCCACGAATTTTCCCTTTCTTCCTTCTCTTACTTTTGCTCTTTCTCTTATCGTGCTCTCTCTGTCTCTTCCTCTGCATCTTCCAGCCTCACACCATTTCCTCAGTTTCTCTCCTCGTGTACCTTTTCCACATTCCTTTATTGTATATTCTCCCCTCTTCCTCCTTCTGCTTTTGCTCCTTCCCTTATCATCATTCCCCCCCTCAGCTTCCTCTTCCTCCTCCTCCTCTTCTTCCTCCTCCTCAAGCAGCAGGGAAGGAAGGGAAGTTAGGCAAGAGGGAGTTGGTGTTCTCTTACTTCTTGCACACTTCTTGCACGAAGCTCCGAACCGTATTCAGTGAAGCCTCGCGGATGATAGGGGAGAATTACGCAGTATTAAAAGGAAAATAGGTGGGATTGTTTTATTTCGTATTCGCTTTCTTTAGTTTATTCCTGTTAGTTTATTTTTATCTTTTTGGTAGGAATAGTTTTTTTTTTTTATATTTGCTTTTTGTTTCTGTTCATGCGTGTTTTTTTTTTTTATTTCTTATTTTTTACTGTTTTATTATCAAGAAATTTGAGTTTTCTTTTACTTCCCTTCCTTCCATTTTGCTTATTATCTCATCACACTTCTTACCTTCCATGTCGTTCTTATCTTTTGTGTTTTCTTCCTTTGATGGCAACACTCCCTTATTTTCTTGCCGCCATCATTTCCTTCTCCCTCCCTTCCCTCCTTCCTTCCCTCCCTTTCCTTTGCTTTCCTTCCTTTCGTGACCTTGCTCTTCTCGCTTCATTTGTTATTTCACAAGATTCTCTCCCTTTCCTCGCCTCTTTTTTTACAATTCACTCTCTTTTCATTCCCTCTCTTTGACTTTCGTGATGTTCGACTGCATGGTTAACGTGATTGGCTAAATTTTTCTTTGCCATCTCTTCTTTAAAAATGCTTTACTCGTGTGTGTTGTGTTCCGGCAACAGCTAATCTTCCCCTGGCCTTCCTCCTGGGCCATTATGTCTTCCTCTCAGCAAAATGTTCGCTTACATAGCTAACTTGATTGGCACTTGTTTTCTTTGTCTTGTTCTTTTTTTTTTTTTTTTTGACATTGGCATTATCTAATCTCGTTTTCTCGTTTTCTCGTTTTCTCCTCCCACTTGTTTTCGTCTGTGGCGTGGTCTAGTTAATGTGTTTTGCTTTTGTCTGTCTTCTTTCGGGATTTGCTTTCTTTCTCTTATTTTTTTTTTTGTTTAATTTTGTCTTACTGGTTGTTTTGTATTCGTCTTCTTTGCCTTATTCGTCTAAACATTTTGTCCTCTTATGTTTACGCAACGTGATTTCATGATGTATTGTAACATTTTCCGTTGCTTTTCATTTCCTCCTTATTTTAGGAAAGATCTTTTGTTACAATTTTTAACTTAGCTTTCTTTTTGGCACATCTTTGTATCCCTCATTCTTCTGATATTTTTCTTTCTTTCGTCTAATTCATCTAAAAAAAAAAAAAAAACTTCCCTGTATGTAACTGATTATTTTTATGTTTTTTTTTTTTTTATTCGAAATCCTCGTCCCTTTTTCCCCTTGGCAATATTTCTTCTGGCCAATGTCAAGTGTTTTTCCGCAAATTTTATAACAAATTTTTATATCCTCTCTACCTTTTGTCTCTCCGTGCAAGTTTCTCCCAAGCGTGTTGATATTCTTTTGATCTCCATGCTGCTTGTCTTTTACTTTTTATGATTTTTGTTGTTCTGAGTTTCTTTAGCCCCATTGTTTTTCATGGTTGTTTATTTGTTTCTGTGATTTTACTCAAGAAAAAGCAGTGCAGTGCAGATTATTATTCTTAATACTTGATGTTGCTTGTGTTTGTGAATATGTTATGCCTTTCACTCTTTATTTTATCTTTTTAGTTCTTTATTTTTATTTATCTGTGTGTGTGTGTGTGTGTGTGTGTGTGCGTGTGTGTGTGTGTGTGTGTGTGTGTGTGTGTGTGCGCGCGCGTGGTTTCTTGTTCTTATTCTTTATTTTCTCCTTGTAGTTGGTGTTCGTGTTGTTCATGTTATTGCTGTTGTTTTTTTTTCATAGTTATTTTTTTTATCTAGTATATATATTTTTTTTATTTTACGTGAGATAAGTTTACAGAGTTTTCTTGATTTCACTCTATTGCATGAACGACTTTTTTTTTTTCCCCATTTTCCTCGGAAGATTTTATTGTTCGTAGCTTCGGATGAGGGCAGTTTTCCCCTCTCCCTGCGTGCCCCTTCCACCTGTTCTTCCCACCTCTGACAATTCTTTTCGAGGGGCAAACGCTGCAGCTGGCGATCATATTTCATCTTTCTTCCTGTACCTTTTCTTTTATCCTCGCCTTTTTCAGTATTATGAGTCCATTTATCAGCGTCTTCATTTGTCTTTGTATTCAGTTTGCATCTAACATTTTCCCTGCAATTTGTTTTTCCTCCGTAATTTATTTAGCCTCCATTAGCGTTCCTTGCTCATTTCTCTCTCTCTCTCTCTCTCTCTCTCTCTCTCTCTCTCTCTCTCTCTCTCTCTCTCTCTCTCTCTCTCTCTCTCTCTCTCTCTCATTTTTTTCTCTTCATATCCTGTCTATTTATCTTTATGACTTTTTAATCTTTCCTGTTTCCACTTTGGTTTTCCTTCCTTCCTTTCTTCCTTCCTTCCTTCCTTCCTTCCTTCATTCCTTCCTCCTTCACTTTTTTGGATCACTTAGGCCGCTCCTTCCTCCTCGTCTTCTTCAAGGGGTTGCTTGCTAGAATTTATTCCCGGGCCAACTGCTGCTTCACCTGGGATCTTTAGGAAAATTACCTCCCGCTCCAAAAAATATGCGAGTTTTTCCAGGGTAAGTGAGCGCCATCCAGTTGAGGTCCCACTAGAGGCGTCCCTTCCTCCCGCGGCTTCTCAGCATCATCAGGGAGCCAGAATCTGTTGCTAAACTTACTGCTGTCTGTTTATCTGTCTTTGTTTGTTTGTCTGTCTGTGTTCGGCTGTCTGCTTCTGTGGCTTGATTCTCTCTCTCTCTCTCTCTCTCTCTCTCTCTCTCTCTCTCTCTCTCTCTCTCTCTCTCTCTCTCTCTCTCTCTCTCTCTCTCTCTCTCTCTCTCTCTCTCTCTCTTAATAACTCTATTCATAATTACTTCAGATTCATCCCACATATGATTTAACTAGTAACTATATAAAAACAAGAAGCAATCACGAGACTGTTTCTTTACATTTTGTCAGTAATGAATAACGTAGCCTGTCATTAAGCAAGTGTAGGAAGAACCAGCTGCATACATAAATCGCTGCACGGTTATCGAGCTAAACGTCATGTTATTCATTATGTAGTGTTTGACGAATGCCTGGGGCTTGTGGGGATGAGGGGAAGAAGTCTTCGTAGTTTTCTTCCTTTATATGTAGCTAATATGTACAGAGACTCGAGCTTGTCCTCTCCGTTCTTGTGTCAGGGATGAGTCTGAACTTCATACAACCACTCCGTCGCTTTATCGTGTGAGGGAACTGCGTACCTGGTAGCTTAGCCCACACTTCAGATTATGATGCTCACAGTAATTGCCAACTCAGTTGTCTTGTCTACCTCTGCACAGCACCTCTGCATAGTGGGATTGTGTTGGTTGCCAAAGGCGGCCAAACACATTCCGATCGCTACATCTCACTTCTCAATGACAGGTATTAATAGGTATACAAGTAAGAACATAACAGTGCCCGACAGTAATAATTGACCTTGGAAAATTTTTGAGAAACGCACATAGAAGTGTTAAATACGTACTTAAAAAAAGAGAAAGAGAGAGAGAAAAAAAAGTATATATATATATATATATATATATATATATATATATATATATATATATATATATATATATATATATATATATATATATATATATATATATATATATATATATATATATATTAGCTGTCTCGTATTGAGTTACTTGATTTATGTCAGAAGTATGTATGTATGGCTATGTGTGTGTGGGTGGTTGGCTGGGTGTGTCGGACTGTGATGTAACGGCATTGCTGTGACGTAAGTTCTTAAGTTACATGTAAATAAACGAGCGTCTGGGGGAACGTCGGTCTGGATGGATACTGTCATTAGCAAAAGCAGCAGCAGCAGCAGCAGCAGGAGGAGGAGGAGGAGGAGGAAGAGGAAGAGGAGGAGGAGGAGGAGGAGGAGGAGGAGGAGGAGGAGGAGGAGGAGGAGGAGGAGGGGCCGGAAGAAGAGCAGGAGAAAGAGGGAGAAGCCTGAAGTGATGCAAGGTTCTATGGAGGAAGATGGTGATACTGCCGTGAGGGATAAAGAAGATAAAACATGCAGGGATGAGTGAGTGAGTAAGGAAGGGCATGAAGGCTGGCGAGAATGGGAAGCATAACAGGAAGGAGTGGCTGTGGGAGAAAATGAGGGAAAGTAAAGGAGTGAGAGTGAGAGTGAGGGAGTGGTGGTGTGAGGTGTGAGGGAGGAGAGGGAGGTTACAGTAATGACACAATAACTTGCACGCAGGTGAGGCGAGTGCAGGAACTCAGGTAATGGAATACTTGAACATGCTGAAAGAGAAGCAGGTGGATGAGGTAGGAAGGAAAAGAGAAGGGAGAAGGAGAGGGGTGGAAGGAAGGAAAGATGGAAGGGAGGGAGACAAAATGAGGAACGTAAAATGAGGGACATTGAAAAGTTAGTGCTGGTGTCGCATGCGTAATAAGGTTGAAAAAAAAAAATGACGAAAAAGCATTTGTCCTTCACCATTGTGCAGGTAGTTTGAAAGTTTTACCTCGTGTTTATAATAAGGGACATAAATAACATGTGCGGAGGACTGCATCTGAAAAAAAGAAAGACGAAATAGTCATAAAAAAAATACTTTGATGTACATGAGCCCATATTTATGACGTGAGTGATTTAGCAGCGGCTGGCATGTGGTAATATGCTTGTGCTCACTGGTGTTGAGAACTTACCGATTCGACACCCTCATTGGCTTGTCACTGTTATGGGCTCCCTTGCAAGGACTGTGTTGTGGCGCCAAAATCAGTCAATTAATCAATCAGTCAATCCGTCAGTCAGTCAGTCCGGCAGTCAGTCAATCAGTGTTCATGTGATGGATGTTAATAGGAATGATTTATTTATGATTTTTTTGTTGTTATTTTATTATTTTCTCTAAAGCCATCGTGCGAAATATAGCCTTGTTGACGCCTCCCCGCCAGTGTAAACAAGCTTGTGTACACACGACAAACGAGTCAAATAGTGAATACCGATAAGGAACGAATACAACTGTTGAAAACAGGCAAATAAACAAACAAATAAGAAATCGTGAAAATTTACAGCAAATAAAAGTGAGACAAATACGCAGGAAGCAACACAAAGGACTTTATTGACCAGCGTGCAACACACACACACACACACACACACACACACACACACACACACACACACACACACACACACACACACACACACACACACACAGTGCATGTTAAGAGAGGTTAAAACCCAAAGAACGAAGCTCCTACAAATACAAAATTAATCACCACCACCACTACCACCACCACCACCACCACCACCACCACCACCACCACCACCACCGCCATCTCTCACGAATTCCATTATCCTTCCATCTCTCTTGAACGTCCAACTCACCTCGATTATCTGTCTAGCCTTGGAAGATTATGGTGTATGCGACCTTTCAGTGTGTGTGTGTGTGTGTGTGTGTGTGTGTGTGTGTGTGTGTGTGTGGGTTGTCATTCTGAGTAATTGGTGTGCATAGTGTTCCATTGCTGTAAAATTGTATTCGGAATTCAAGTCGTGGCGTGTGAGCTATCCTTTGCATCCTTCTCTCGCGCACATCACGGCTCCAGCTTCTCCAATTTTCTCTCGGGGTTAGCTTTCCATTACCTCACTGGGGGACGCGGCGGAAGCTGAAGAGGGAGTGTGAGGGGCGATGGATCGAGGCGTTGATGTCCGGCGGCGCGGTCCCTCACCCTTGTAACCTGCAAATACTCCCCGCCTCATTGCAGCCTCAGTGTTTCGTTCTTGCTGAGTCCATGTTGCCCTGTACCACCCTTCCAGTATGACGCATGGAACTAATAACCCGCCATGAAGCCGTGCCGGGTCCCCTCCGCAACCCGGCATACTCCCCTAACCGCAGCATTTTTCACCGTAAGCTTCGACACATGCCAGATGATCCTCCTCCCCCAAGGGTTCCTCTTTGCTCCGCCGCTATCATCTGGCCGCCGACCCTCGCCGAGTTAGGTAAGTTAGTGCAGGTTAGAGCGGCTAAGTGGGGAGTGCGTGAGGTGTTTCGTCAAGTCCAGTTGAGTGATGAGTGTGTTGGGGGGGGAGGGGTTGTCGTTGGCTTCCTTCCATTTGTGCTGCCTGTTACGTTATGCTGCCGAGAATGTCAGGTTGTTCATCATGCTGCACGTCCTGATATATCCGTCAGTATTTGGCATATGTTAAATTTATTGAAGCGAAATGTCATTACTCACTCAGTACAATTTGCAGTTTTTTTTTTTTTTTCGATATCTTTCGTTGAACACCGTTTCCGCGGCGCGTTATTTCAGTTCTGTTATGTTTTTCAGCATTCACGTCACCATGTAAGCTATCAGTAGTGGTTGGTGTGCTGGGTGTGCTGTGCGCTGTCGAGGAGGAACATGAATAAGAGATGTGGCTTGACATTCCCGATCAAGTATCATGCTGCGTTGAAAAATGAACACACACACACACACACACACACACACACACACACACACACACACACACACACACACACACACACACACGTATTACCTGGAAATAGGAAGAAGTGGAATGAAATGGATTAAAAGAACATGTATTTGATTGTTTCAGTGCGGCATTGTTTCTGCCATCATGATTGTGCGCAATATTGTGAAATTAGTTGATATGATGCCGGTAGCTTAGGAGACAATGGGAGAGAGAGAGAGAGAGAGAGAGAGAGAGAGAGAGAGAGAGAGAGAGAGAGAGAGAGAGAGAGAGAGAGAGAGAGAGAGAGAGAGAGAGAGAGAGCCCCATCGTATTCCAGATTCACTATTATTGTTATTATTCACTTCCTGGTCCCCCTTCTCTTCCTCTCTTCCTTTGCCCCTTTCCCTCCATTCTATCTTATCAACTTACCCTTCCCTTGGTCCTCGTTGTTATTATCTTTCTCTTATTTCTTTATTCTTTCCTTCGCTCCCTGATTTTCCACTCCAGCTCTTTTCCCTCCTTTTACTTTGTTTCCTTTTACGTATCCCGTCTTCGCTTAAATCTTCTTATTTCTTTCTTCTCTTTCCGTGTCTTATTTTTTTTCATTTTTTTCCCTTAATGCTGCTTTTTCTTTACTTTAGAACATACAAGTGATTTTTCTTTATTTCTATTTTTTCACTTGCAAACTTTTCTCTCTCTCTCTCTCTCTCTCTCTCTCTCTCTCTCTCTCTCTCTCTCTCTCTCTCTCTCTCTCTTGTTCACCTTTTCCTATTTCACGCCTTTCTTGTCTTACCTCGCCTTTCCTTTTAGTAACACAACACATCTCTTTCCACATTTAACACACAAACTCCCATCTCTCCTCTACGTCTTCTTCTGAGTCTTTCTTTCTTTTTCTAACTTCTCTTTCCTTTCCCTTCGCCAGTCTTCCTTTCGTCTGTTCTTTGTATTCACTTTCGTTTTTTTTATTATTCTTGACGTTTTATTCTTCTTCCTGTCTTTCATTTTTTTTATTCTCCCTTTCCTTCTAATATCTTGTCAAGCCTTCTTTTCCAAAATACATTATTTCCACATGTGTTGCGTTTCTTTTTTCCCCCCTCTTTTTTGTACCCATTTTCTTTCCTCCCTTTCTTCTCTTGCCGTTCTTTTCTGCCGTCCCTCTGAAGCACGTTAATTTTTCTTCCATCCATCCTCCCCCTACCCCACCCCACTCTCTCTCTCTCTCTCTCTCTCTCTCTCTCTCTCTCTCTCTCTCTCTCTCTCTCTCTCTCTCTCTCTCTCTCTCTCTCTCTCTACTTCTTTCTCTTTCCTTCCTTTCTCCTTCCATAAATCCTTTTCACCTTCGTTGTCTGTCCAGTTCCTTCACGTTATTCTTCCTTGCTTTACTCTCCTTTCCCCTTCCTTTCGTTTTTTCTTCCTTCTCCTTTTCCCTTCCTCATCTATTAAATTTTTTCCTACTCATTTTTTCTATGTTTTCTTACACCTTTCCTCTTTCAGCATATCTTCTGCCTACTTCTGCTCTTTCGTTCCGTTTCTTCTTTCATTATCATTATTTACTTATTCCTTTCCTTCTATTCCCTTTATTTTGCTCTTGTATCTTTGTCTCCTTTCTTAGCCACTCTTTTCCTTTGTTTCTTGCGTGTATGTTCTTCCTCCATCATCTCTTTACCTCCTCTTTTTCCTTCTTCGTCCTTTATTTTGTTCTTTCACACTTCTTATTTCTTCTTCACGTGTCCTACCTTACCTTTCATTTTCTCCCATTATCTTACTGTTCGCATGTTTTCTTTCCTTCATCATCTCAATCTTTTCGCACTATTTTTCTTCCATATCCTTTATTCTCTTCTTGCACGCTTTTTCTTTCTTCCTCACCTCCTTTCTTTTCTCACTTTTCCTTTCCTTCTATTATCTTACTGTCCGTATGTTTCTCCCTCCTTCATTATTTCTTTTATTTACTCTTTTTGTTCTATTTCCTGCTCTCCTTGTACACTTTCCTTACTTTTTATCATCTGTCTTTCTTTACCATTCCTTTTCTTCCATTATCTTACTATCCATTTATTTATCATTGCTTCACCTTAATCTTTATTTTCTCCTCCTCTTTAATTTCTTTCATTTTACACACTTTTCATCCTTTTATCACCACCTCCTTCCTCATCTCTCCTTTCTTCCATTCGCTTGTTTCTCCACCATCTCCATCTTTGTCTACTATCTTCCATGTCCTTATCCTTTTTATCCCTTTCGTCACCTCTCTTTCCCTCCTTTTATCACATCTCCCTTTCCCCACGCCAAGCCTTCCTTCTCCCACGTCCACCCCTTTGGCGTCGTGCAACTCTGGGCTTTCCTCCGCTTGGGCAGTTGCGGGATCAATGTTCAATAGCTCTCCAATATCGCGCTTTCCGGAAGGCCCGCGACTGGACGTTACCTCTCACCATAGGGATGCGTGTGATGCCCCGATTCACACTTTCATTACGGCTGCTGGAAGGCGAGGGGAAGTGCACAGACGAGGGCCTTCCTTTTGATTTTTTTCCCCTAGTACCTGGAGAGGATGTGCAGGGAAGAAGTGCAGAAATGGAAGGTATTAGAAGTATTTAGTGAGTGGAATGAAGTGTAGGGATTAAGGAAGTGAGGGAAAAATGCATAGATGAGGATCCTCCATCTGATTTCTTTTTTTCTTTTGATACCTATGGAAATGAGGATGTGCAGGAAAGAAGTGCAGAAATAGAAGGTAGTAGAAGTATTTAGTGACTAAAATAAATTGTAAGGATTAAGAAAGTGAGGGACGTTGTAATTTTTTTCTTTTCGCTACTGCATGAGTGAAGATGTACAGGGAAGGAGTGTAGAATTGGAAAATAGTATTGTAGATTAAATAAGAAGCGTTCGAATTAAGGAAGTAAAGAAAAAAGGTGCATAGACGAGGACCTTCAGTTTAGTAGAAGCTGTACAGGGAAGAAGTAAAATAAGCGGATACTAGTAGAGGTATCAGTGAATGAAATGAAGCGTTTGAATAAATATTGGGATGAGTTTTCAAGGTGTAAAGGTTAAAATGCGGAATGTAAAGATTTTTGTAGATGAGTTTAAAAATGAAAATGAAAAAGGTGAAATTGAAAGTAAAGAATATCATCGGTATGAAAGGTCAGAAAGTAAAAATGACATTTACAAGAGATACACATTAAAAGAAAGACCATGTGAAAGAAAAAAAGAATTGGAGTTGTTTAGACGGAAAAAAATATATAAGCATGCTATATATAGAATAAATAGATATTAGTATAGTTGTATAAAGAATAACATTTGTTTTCAAGGTATAAAGACTGAAATGGACTACACATGTGGGAATTATTAATGACCCGTGTCAGAGCTATTTTGCGGAGTTAACTGGGCGAGATATGGACGTCAAGGGTAAGCCTCGCGCCCTACCACCGCCAAAAAAAAAAAAATCGCTTCAAACAAACAGGAAAATCAGTTTATCACTGTGAAAGCAAAATGACACTTTTTATTGCAATGTGGGCGTGTGTTATCAGTTTTATAGTGTGTGTGTGTGTGTGTGTGTGTGTGTGTGTGTGTGTGTGTGCGCGAGTGGGGAGGTGGGTAGCTTCCCCGTGTCGATATTTGCTGGAATATTCACGGACGCCAGAAAAGGTTCATGGGAGGAGGAAGAGGAGGAGGAGCAGGAGAAAGACATGAATGAGGTAGAGGCGGTAATGATGGGGCGCGTGAGATGATGATTTCTCACATAAGGTGGGAGGGGGAAGTGTTGGTCGTATTGCCTTTACTTGGGATAGAAGGAGGAAGGCAGAGGAGGGAGAAGAGGGAGGGAGGGAGAGAAGGGGAGGAGGGGTGTTACCTGTGTGAAGGCGGAGGACGCTGCCGTGCTGGTCCTGTTATGAACCTTGATAATTAAGTGTTTGCTGGAGGCTCGATATTGAAGCTCGATGTTGCAAGGTTTATAATTAATAGTTACTGTTAAGCGCTGCAATGATGGGAACAGCCGCGCTTCTCTTCAAGTAAAAGTCACCTTGGCAGAAGTGCCGGGATGATCTGAAGTTGTTTTTCCAAATGTTTATCTTCACTGACGAACACGAGGCTTAGGCATGGAAAGGTAAGAAGATAAAGATTAGATGGGCTTTTATTATTTAGTTTTCTTTGCTCTTCACCAAAACCACAATTAAGTAATAAATGATGGGCGGTCTGAGGGTACTATTTTTTTTTATTAATTTAAGGATAATTAGTGACAGCTCATTTGAAAAACAGTCATATAGTGCTGGAGTTTCTAGGAGGAGGCTCATTCTATCAGAAGAGCGCAGCGTTTTCCCGTCATATTTTTCCACACTGAACAAATACCGTACTCTGTTGGAGTTTTGGGAAATATCTGCAGTCGATTTTTTCAGTAAAGGTATAAAAATCATGTTTCAGCGGATGTTATAAGCAATGGGATATTTTCGGTTACACACACACACACACACACACACACACACACACACACACACACACACACACACACACACACACACACACACACACACACACACACACACACACAAAGCCTTGAAATTGACAGTGAGCACAGTATCATTTCACTCACTGTTCCAAATCAACAGATGTCTTCGCTTTCTCTCTGCAGTACATATAATCGTATCCAGACTTTTGTAATGAATCGGAGAAATGATGAGAGGATCCGTGAAGTCCATGTTTTTCGAGCGTTGATAATAAAAGTAAATTGTATTTTTCCAGCGCCTTGCCGTGATGTTCCGATGGAGTGTAGAGGTGCAGAGACAAGCTGCGTCCATAACAAGACTGCATGATGTGATTATTGTGGAAATTATTGTTTGTTTCTGCTTGTTTGGCCATGTACAGACAGACCAGCAGGTAGATGAATAGACGTGTGCAGGGAAGCGACTAATTAAGAGGTAAACACACACACACACACACACACACACACACACACACACACACACACACACACACACACACACACACACACACACAGAGAGAGAGAGAGAGAGAGAGAGAGAGAGAGAGAGAGAGAGAGAGAGAGAGAGAGAGAGAGAGAGAGAGAGAGAGAGAGAGAGAGAGAGAGAGAGAGAGAGAGAGAGAGAGAGAGAGAGAGAGAGAGAGAGAGAGAGAGAGAGAGAGAGAGCACAAACCACATTCCCCTATCTCACTCACTGACACACACACATACACACACACACACACACACACACACACACACACACACACACACACACACACACACACACACACACGTACACACACGTACACACACACACACACACACACACACACACACACACACACACACACACACACACTAAAGTGAGTATTTCTGCATCTTGTTGTAGTGCTTGTAACCAGTTTTCTTAAGATCACACGCCATAAGTTGATCTGAAAATTTCACACCTCAGCACACCTGCGGCTACTCCAGGAAACTCTCGGGAAAACTTTGTGGGGTTTTAATAGCACCTCTCTTTGACGCGCGGGAAAGGTTGCACTAATCAATACGTTTACTACTACCTGAGTCACTGTTTACCTGCCAACAGCGGCTTCTCACGATCTTTTTTTTTTCAGTGGTTATCTTCCGGTGTAGCTGTGTTTTCATTTTTTCCTCCTGTGTTGTTTACTGTATAATAAGAACATACGAACACAAGAAATAAGGAAAACTGTAACAGGCCTACACGTGACGCTTTTTAAATAATGCCTGTCTTGTACACTTTCGATTTGGTTATATTCACATTTTTCTGTGTTTTTATTTTGTAATCAAGGCGCTTTTTAAATAATGCCTAATTTGTACGCTTTTCATTTAGTTATAATGTTTTTTTTTTTACTTTTTTTCTCCCGCGTTTAGTTTGTAATTAATGCGCTTTACAAATACCTAACTTATATGCTTTCGGTTTGGTTATTTATTTTTCCTTCTGTGTTATTTTCTTTATAATTAAGGCCCTTTACAAATTATGCCTAATTTTTCGTTTAGCTATATATTTTGTTAGATTTTCTCTCCCTTGTGTTGTTTAGTTTGTAATTAAGATGCCGAACAAATAATGCCTAACTTGTACTCTCGTTTTAATTATGCCTTTCTAGTCTCCTTTCCCTCCTGTGTTGCTTACTTTATAAACGAGATGTAGTATAAGTAATGCCCAACTAGCACATTCTTGATGGTGATGTGAAATGGAGCCCAGGAATGAGGAGGGATGTATGGGTTGTCTTAGAGATGTGTCACTTCGATTATACCCAACCGTGTGTATTATGAAAGGTCCATAGAGAGGGTATATAGGCTTCCTCTCTCTCTCTCTCTCTCTCTCTCTCTCTCTCTCTCTCTCTCTCTCTCTCTCTCTCTCTCTCTCTCTCTCTCTCTCTCTCTCTCTCTCTCTCTCTCTCTCTCTCTCTCTCTTTGTGATTTAGGAAGGTGCATAAATGGAGCACAGGGAAGGCGGATTGTATATTGTGGGATACACGTTTATTGGTGTCATTTGTAACGTTCACCTGTGTACATTCTGAAGGCTCAATAATTGTCGCCTTTTGTCTCCTTATCTTGGCTATCTTGGCCTTAACTTTTCACCGTCATCTGACACACCATTTCTTAATTATGAGCCATTGTGAGACTTCTATTTGTCTTACAGTTACTGCTGAACTGGAAAACTTGCACTCCTGTCTTACTAATTTCTTCTTTGTATGTGCTTGTAGAGATAGTAGAGATGTACAGGTCTTTTCATATTGTGGATTTTTGTATAGATCAGCGAAAGAACTGAAGGAGGGTAAGAAGAGGCCGGAATCAATCTTGCATTATCGTGCCATTATCGTGCAGTAAGTCAATCTCTTGCCTCGTGATTCGCCGTTCTTTTTTTTTTTTTTTTTTTTTTTTTTTTTTTTTTTTTTAGGTAGAGGAAGTAAAGTCTGCGAAATAAACGATAAAGTGAATGCATTTGCTGAGCGTTGATACCGAGTTATCAGAAACTTGCTGTTCCGAAAGAGGCAAAATTATTCCCAAAATTGTTACTATTGTGAAGTTTATGAATATGCATAACTGTGTAGTAGTGAATATTATGACAGTGTTGTCTGCTAAAACTCTTAATGACAACTTCACGCATTTGATCTCACCTGAGTAACTAAGGGAGCTTTACCAAACAAAAATGTAAGTAAAATCACTATAATGATCATACTATTCGGTGACACCTTTTACTGTGAGTTGTATCTTTAGAAATTATCCTCTAGACTTGCATCAAACCGTTTCATGAAGCTTCAGTAAAAAGGCGTAGTTCTGAAAAATCGCCTCTGTCTGTCACTTGCACGTCAACACAACTGTTGTAACTTAATTAGTGTTTGTACAGAGCAGTTTGTACCGAGCTTCAGTGTGCCTCTTTAAATGCTCTAGGCTTGTTACTTTAAGGACTAATTTATGAAAGGCACTGATTCATTATTTATAAAGATGCGTGTTGACACTGGGAATGCTGGCCAGGAGGGTGGATTTGATGTTTACCTGTGTTTAATGTGTGTGTGTGTGTGTGTGTGTGTGTGTGTGTGTGTGTGTGTGTGTGTGTGTGTGTGTGTGTGTGGTGTGGTGTGGTGTGTGTGTGTGTGTGTGTGTTTTGGTATAATGCAGCAGTTTTAAATAATTTCCCTGCCACCGCTTTTGCATGTGTCTATTTCCAGCTGTCTATCTCGGTCTGCACGTGTGTGTGTGTGTGTGTGTGTGTGTGTGTGTGTGTGTGTGTGTGTATCTGTCTGTCTGTCTGTCTGTCGAGCACGTGTGACTGCCTCATTCAGCGGTATTTAGCGTGTTCTATCCTCCCGCCGAAATGAGAAATACCAGGGCCACTTATGAAACGTTATTGCGGGCTAGGGCGTAGCTCCCTCCTCCTACCCCGAGCCGCCGCATGCAGTTATTATTATTCGAGCCACTACATCGCCTTGCCACGCACTGTAATAATAGCGGAAAAAATACGAGGAACAATGCATTTGACGACGTGGTAGTGGGGGAGGGGAGTAAGTAGCTTTTATTCTGAGCGTGGCTTGTGGTTGCATTAACTCTTTATTGTAATTATACACACACACACAGTCTCTCTCTCTCTCTCTCTCTCTCTCTCTCTCTCTCTCTCTCTCTCTCTCTCTCTCTCTCTCTCTCTCTCTCTCTCTCTCTCTCTCTCTTCGTGCGACAGTGTACTTTATATTCTAGTGGATGTGTAGTCAATATATAGACAGACAGAAGGGTTGATATGAGGGAGATAGAAAACGAGTAGATTTGAGAGAGAGAGAGAGAGAGAGAGAGAGAGAGAGAGAGAGAGAGAGAGAGAGAGAGAGAGAGAGAGAGAGAGAGAGAGAGAGAGAGAGAGAGAGAGAGAGAATCGCTGCGGTGTGCCTGTCAATTATCTGGTCTGGGCTGCAATTACATGCACATTTCATATCCATCCATACACCAGGCTGGGTTCAACTTTAAAGGCAGGCACCCAAGGCCACTACGTCATGCCCTCCCTCAATGTAGAGATGCAAAGAAGGGGAGGCGGTTCTCTGTCTCTTCGCTCCTTTCAGTAATCTGTACTTAATGTTGTGAACGCAGTGACAGTACTCTTGTATCCTGTCCGTTTCACTTGAATGCAGTGATAGAACCCTTGCATCCCGGCCGTGTCTCCATAATAGAAATGGTCTTAAATAATTTGCTTGAAGACTAACCAGAAGGTGAAGACAAGAACTGCTGTGGTTCCAGGAGAGACAATCATTATTTTCCTTGAGGCAGAGAGATTTAAGGTCAAGGTTAGAAAACGAGAGGGAAAGAGTTGACCGATGTTAATTTCGTATATATTTCAAGTAAGGATAGCTAGTTACCATCCAGTTGTATGTCAGTAGTTAATAATCAAGTGCATACTGCGATGGTGAAACGAAAAAAAAAATGAAATAAAACAGGTAGCATAATTTCTAACCACATAATTACTAACCATACTCGTGACGGAAGAATATGGAAACGTACCCCTCCAATAACAAAAAAAGACTAGACCGAAGTTTGTGAAATGGAAATAGTCACAAGTCATCTCACTCTCTCTCTCCCCGCAAAAAAATAAAAGACACCCTTTCGTCAGGCCGGGGCGTCGCGGGGCAGAACAGACATTAATGGTGGTCCTACAGCTTCAATATCGACCACACGCCGCGGGGAGGATCGCAGCCACGGTGAATCTTCATGGTCTGAAAGTAAAGCGACCAAGTGTGGCTACAGAGAGAGAGAGAGAGAGAGAGAGAGAGAGAGAGAGAGAGAGAGAGAGAGAGAGAGAGAGAGAGAGAGAGAGAGAGAGAGAGAGAGAGAGAGAGAGAGAGGGCGGGGGAGAGGTTTTGACATCCCGCTTTCTATTTTTCTATTTTCATTTTTTTCTTTTCTTTTCTTTCTTTTTCTTTTCTTTTTCTGTATTTCTTTTTCTCTTCTCTCTTTTCTTCCCTTCTTTTTTCCTGCCTTTTCTTTCCGTAAGCTTCAGGAAAGGCAGAATCACTTTGGGTCGATTTATTACTATTGCTCAGGCCGATGTGACTCCGTATGTAGCCTTGATAGCGCGTGGCGTGGCGTGCTGAGTGGCGAATTTGGCCGCGGCTTTGGTGGCGGGCTGTGCTGCAGGCGAGGCAAGCAGTGATGGGAGTTATGAGGAGTCGTCGCCCGCCACTGCCTTTCTGCTGCTCCTCGAAAGATGTGTAGTTACGTGAGCCATATTAAGGGACACTTCTGCGCCGCACCTACACCACATTCAAAAGCCAATAGTTGAAGTTACACGGGTTTTAAGGGTGTTTTTTACGGTTCTAGTGACTAACAAGATTTCTGCATTACTAAAGAAGAGAAACAGCCTTGAGAACGTGGCTAATCATCTTTGTGACCTTTGAAAGTAATCGTGGTGAGAGGTTAAGGCATTTATGAATACGGACCCATAGAAGAAAATGATGTAAACAAATGTTTGGTTAGCTCCGGCACACACGCCTCTCTTTTTCCAGGAATAGTCAATTACTTTTATCAATATTATAACTGTTGGGTTTAAATACATATTGATAATTTGTAACGACACTTTAGGTGACTGTATTGTTTAATTTTTCTTTCTTTCCTTTCATTCATTTATTCACTCATTCATTTGTTCGTTTGTTTGTTTGTTTGAATCTTTCTTTCAGTCTTTCTTTCAGTCTTTCTTTCTCTGTGTGATGTTCCTTTGTGAGATTCAGTGCTTTCTTCCTTTGTAGTATTTACCTTCCGTGTTGCTGCTGACGGAATCTGCTAAGGAGAGATCGACGATGTTTTATTTCCTTTGGCAGTGAAGACTTTTAGTTCCCAAAAAACATTCACTTTTCTGTTTGTGTTCTTGTCTGTAGGTCACTTCGAATGTTTTCTGCGTGTGCTTGTTTCTGTATCTCTGCATGGTTTTCTTATATTGAATGTCTGTGTGTGTGTGTGTGTGTGTGTGTGTGTGTGTGTGTGTGTGTGTGTGTGTGTGTGTGTGTGTGTGTGTGTGTGTCTCGGTCTGTGTCTATTTCTCTGTCACTGTCTCTTTCTCTGTCTGTGTGTGCGTTTGTGTCTGTGTATGTGTTTGTGTGTCTGTGTTTCTGTTTATCTGTCTGTCTGTTTATCTGTTTGTCTGTCTATCTGTCTGTCTGTCTGTCTGTCTGTCTGTCTGTCTGTCTGTCTGTGTCTATTTGTATGTCTCTCTCTCTCTCTCTCTCTCTCTCTCTCTCTCTCTCTCTCTCTCTCTCTCTCTCTCTCTCTCTCTCTCTCTCTCTCTCTCTCTCTCTCTCTCTCTCTCTCTCTCTCTCTCTCTCTCTCTCTCTCTCTCTCTCTCTCTCTCTCTCTCTCTCTCTCTCTCTCTCTCTCTCTCTCTCTCTCTCTCTCTCTCTCTCTCTCTCTCTCTCTCTCTCTCTCTCTCTCTCTCTCTCTCTCTCTCTCTCTCTCTCTCTCTCTCTCTCTCTCTCTCTCTGACAGCCACATTCCCGGTAGCGTTACGTATCAGTGGGGACCCTGCCGCAATTTCCTTTACTATCACTGGCTATTATTCTTCTCTTTCAATTCCCTTCCACTCAATGTGCCTCGGACCGATAATATATAAGCGGTAAGGCACATGCGTCGCTTACTCTTGTCTTCTGTCTTCGTATCACACGCCACGTGTCGTGTATAGCATTGTGTTTTGACGCGTGATATGCTTCTGGTGTTGAAAGGTTGAGTAGGGAGATAGACAGGGAGGAATATGCGTGAAGTCAGTCAGTCAGTCAGTCTGTCACTTGGTCAATCATTCATTCATTCGTTCGTTCATTCATTCAGTCTGTCGGTCAGTCAGTCAGTCAGCCAGGCAGCCAGCCAATCAGTCAGTCAGTCAATTAAGCAATCAATCAGTCAGTCAGTCCAGTCATTCAATCAGTTATTCTCTCTCTCTCTCTCTCTCTCTCTCTCTCTCTCTCTCTCTCTCTCTCTCTCTCTCTCTCTCTCTCTCTCTCTCTCTCTCTCTCTCTCTCTCTCTCTCTCTCTCTCTCTCTCTCTCTCTCACACACACACACACACACACACACACACACACACACACACACACACACACACACACACACACACACACACACACACACACACACACACACACACACACACACACACACACACACACACACACACACACACACACACACACACACACACACACACACACACACACACACACACACACACACAGCACAAACAAAACTTTACATGAGCGTGTACCTTGAAGTGAAACACAAACATAACGACAGAACTACGTGTAATGGAACTGCAGCTTCAGTATCGACAAGGTTCCCACGTGAGATTGGACCGAAACCCTATTACTTGGGAGCGCCCGAAAGAGGATCAGCAAAAGTTAGTGAAATGCGCATGACAACGACCGGGGACTTTTTTTTTTTTTGCCGCAGAATCGCTGATGTTCTCAGTGGTGCTGTTTTTATTTATTTATTTTTTTTAATTCGCTTTTAACGCTCCTTGTTACTAAATGGTATCCTTTGTCGAGTTTTATTTTTTTTTATTTATTTATTTTTTTTTATTCTTTATTTTTCTTCCCTTGTAACGTCGCATGTATTTCTTTTCTCTTTGGATATTTACTTGTTTTTCCATTTTCCTTTTTTCGTGTTCTCCTTTGTTGGCTCTTGTAACTAAATTGGTTTCTTTTACATATATTTTTTGGGGGGCAATTTAATATTTTTCTCTTCCAACGCCCCCATGAAACTCTTTGGTGCAATTTCTATAATTCTTTGATGTTATTTCATTTGCTCTGATTTCGCTAAGAGCAATTACGACACAGACCTAACGAGGTTAGGACATATGATTCAATAACTGGTACAGACTGCTGCTCCTCTCTCTCTCTCTCTCTCTCTCTCTCTCTCTCTCTCTCTCTCTCTCTCTCTCTCTCTCTCTCTCTCTCTCTCTCTCTCTCTCTCTCTCTCTCTCTCTCTCTCTCTCTCTCTCTCTCTCTCTCTCTCTCTCTCTCTCTCTCTCTCTCTCTCTCTCTCTCTCTCTCTCTCTCTCTCTCTCTCTCTCTCTCTCTCTCCGCTACAGTTGGTGGTGGAAGGATAAATGTCGTTGTTTTTGATGAAGCTACCAGAGTTTTTGATGTTGCTTAATCTACTTCTACTTTTACTACTACTACTACTACTACTACTACTACTACTACTACTACTACTACTACTACTACTACTACTACTACTACTACTACTACTTCTACTTCTACTACTGCTACTACCACTACTACTACTACTACTACTATTACTACTACTACTACTACTACTACTACTACTACTACTACTACTACTACTACTACTACTACTGCTACTGCTACTACTATTATTACTACTACTATTACTTCTACTACCACTACGGCTACTACTATTGCAACTGCGAGTATCACGGGAACTAATAAAAAACTGAGTGAATAATAATAATAATAATAATAATAATAATAATAATAATAATAATAATAATAATAATAATAATAATAATAATGATAATAACAAAAACAACACCAACAATAACAATACCAGTGACATTAAATATAAACAAAAACACTCTTCCATTGTTCTCTGGGATATGAGGGTGGCATTAGAGAGAGAGAGAGAGAGAGAGAGAGAGAGAGAGAGAGAGAGAGAGAGAGAGAGAGAGAGAGAGAGAGAGAGAGAGAGAGACAGAGGCAGGCCAGAAATGCATCCAAAAATGACAAAAGCAAAAAAAAAAAAAGAAAGAAAAGGAAAATAGTAAAAAAAAAAAAGGCTTAAAAAAAAGACCAAAAGTTAGACGATATCCTGACACGCACCTTTCGCTGACATTCGCTGACCTTGTTGCGTTTTCACTTTTTGATGGTTTTATTTTTACTCTATTTTCGCTGTTCTTTTTTTTTCTTTCCTTCTTATCTTGTTTTTTTTTTCCTCCGTTTTCATTTCTTTTTGTTGGTAGGGTTACAGGAGTGTGGATGTTACTTCTGTTGATGTTGTTGTTGTTCTTGTTCTTGTTCTTGTTACTTCTTCTTGTTCTTGTTACTTCTTCTTCTTCTTCTTCTTCTTCTTCTTCTTCTTCTTCTTCTTCTTCTTCTTCTTCTTCTTCTTCTTCTTCTTCTTCTTCTTCTTCTTCTTCTTCTTCTTCTTCTTCTTCTTCTTCTTCTTCTTCTTCTTCTTCTTCTTCTTCTTCTTCTTCTTCTTCTTCTTCTTCTTCTTCTTCTTCTTCTTCTTCTTCTTCTTCTTCTTCTTCTTCTTCTTCTTCTTCTTCTTCTTCTTCTTCTTCTTCTTCTTCTTCTTCTTCTTCTTCTTCTTCTTCTTCTTCTTCTTCTTCTTCTTCTTCTTCTTCTTCTTCTTCTTCTTCTTCTTCTTCTTCTTCTTCTTCTTCTTCTTCTTCTTCTTCTTCTTCTTCTTCTTCTTCTTCTTCTTCTTCTTCTTCTTCTTCTTCTTCTTCTTCTTCTTCTTCTTCTTCTTCTTCTTCTTCTTCTTCTTCTTCTTCTTCTTCTTCTTCTTCTTCTTCTTCTTCTTCTTCTTCTTCTTCTTCTTCTTCTTCTTCTTCTTCTTCTTCTTCTTCTTCTTCTTCTTCTTCTTCTTCTTCTTCTTCTTCTTCTTCTTCTTCTTCTTCTTCTTCTTCTTCTTCTTCTTCTTCTTCTTCTTCTTCTTCTTCTTCTTCTTCTTCTTCTTCTTCTTCTTCTTCTTCTTCTTCTTCTTCTTCTTCTTCTTCTTCTTCTTCTTCTTCTTCTTCTTCTTCTTCTTCTTCTTCTTCTTCTTCTTCTTCTTCTTCTTCTTCTTCTTCTTCTTCTTCTTCTTCTTCTTCTTCTTCTTCTTCTTCTTCTTCTTCTTCTTCTTCTTCTTCTTCTTCTTCTTCTTCTTCTTCTTCTTCTTCTTCTTCTTCTTCTTCTTCTTCTTCTTCTTCTTCTTCTTCTTCTTCTTCTTCTTCTTCTTCTTCTTCTTCTTCTTCTTTTTTGTTGTTGATGTAACAGTTTGTTCTCATTAGAATTACGAATCTCAGCCTCTCCTGATATGGATATTAGTGTTCTCATGGGAGCCTTCATTACTGATGGTGCAGAATTGTTATTGCATAATGATTGGAATCATGAAAGCAACCTTGGAAATCCCCCTAACTTGCATCAGAGCCTGTTAGATGCAGTCGAGGTAACGCACTGAAACATTTCAAGATACATATATTGTTGTATGTAAGCACAGATAATGTGAGACTAGATATAGCCATTTCAAACTGGAACTTCTATTTAGCTATCATAATTCTCATTGAGGTCAGTTTCCTACCCAAGTAATTATGTATGTCTGGAAGTCTAGTATGTACCGACAAACATTGACTTTTTTTCACTACAGTGTATTGTTTTTAAAATGTTGATTTGTATGCTTATGTACATCAGTTTGCCTGCACACAACAGACCCCATAAAACCTTCCAGTGGTGTGGTGCAGGCACCTCTTATACTTACCATCCGAGACACCAGACGCCATTACATTGTTGTAATTACTTCTCTCACAGACACTTTTTTCTTCCTTTCTCCCTCATCTACATGTGTGGGGGTCGTGTGAGACTTGAGCTCTCCCTTGATTATCTCCTAAGTCTTTTACCTTTCACCTTCCATTTCACCCGCATGAACTGCTTGCATTACTGACGCCTCCTCCTTTATGACTATCTTTTTTCTTTCGATACAATGTAAAACACGATATTTGTCTTTTGACAAGCAAGTGTTATTTTCCAACTCTTTTCATTGCAAAACAATAGAAAATGTCCATTATCCCTGTCAAACTTTGCTCTTGTGGTTTTTAGAATGATTTTTTGCCCCCAAAATAGCAGAATTTCACCATATTTCCAGATGCTGTCACAGAGAACTTCTTTGCTCTTGTCTTGATGAATTGACCACATATGTAGCAGAATGTATCTGGAGAATGATTGCAGCCTCTTAATGCCATTTCACCTCTTGTGATGTGTCTTCTTAGGCAATCAAAGCAGAACTGACTGGTGTTCTGCAAGTCCCTACTTTTATATTGTCAAGCAGCACTCTAGGATATTCATAGTCTTTCAAGAATGTATTCCAGAATGTTCTCAATCTCTCAAAAATATTCTTAAACCTACTTTAGAATATTTTGAATCATTCTAGAAAATTCTTGTAGATTCCAGAAAATTCTTGATATTTCTACATGTTTCTACTGTATTCTAGAAAGTTCTGAAATATTCAGGAAATGTTTACATTGAATGGAATGTTCTAAAATATTCTAAAACTTCTAAAAGTGTCTGGTAGAACATTCTGGAAGATTTGAGAGGATTTCTGAAATGTAAACAAATTCTTCTAAATATGATAAATTTCTTGCTAGATCTGGTTAGTTCAAGAATGATCTTAATAAAATTTAAAATCTTTAGAACACTTTATATTATTTCTTTCATTGTTTTAACTTACTCGTAACATTTCAAAAGCAATTAAATAAGCAATTGAGATTTGGACATGAAAACCAACAGTAACCCATACTATAATGATATAAGGCAAAAATGTAAATTCATTGTTCTAACCACAAAAGGAAAGTTTTAGTTTTAGTGGCGGTCCTACTATGACAAACAAATACATAATAAGAGCGTAAGAAAATAAGAAGTCTGCAGAAGGACACCTGGACTTCTTAAGGCAGCTCTTGAACACTTAAAACTAAGCTTTTTGCCATCCTCATCCATAAATGCATCCAACCTCTTTTGTAAATCATCTTATGTCATTGCATTAAAACTCTATTTTGGAATCAGTTTTTACCTTATCTTTTTTTTTTTTTTTTCAAACTTGAATTTCAAATAATCAACAAACTTCTTCCAAGGCCATAGGTCAGGTGATAATGCCACTCCTAAATCTGTTTCTGAAGTCATAACCTGTGATCTATCATGCCAATATACGTCGTACATAAATCTTCTTCCACTCATTGAATGTCTCCGTAATGTTCCTTGAAGCTAAGAAATCCACTGAACTGCCTTCCCTTCACAGTTGTTACAAGTACTGTGCTCGTCTTTACTCTGGCAGCCGTCTGTTTGGATCTCATTATTTTATTGTTACAGGTGATTTTGTTATTGCAATGATCGAAATTATCCTGTATTATCTGTTATTTTGTACTGCTGTCCATTTTACCTCCTGTATTGCTATTAAATGTCATACTACTTATATTTCATACTAATTTTGAGTTATTTTAGATATGTTTAAGTATTTCTTCCCAGATTTACTCGCCACTCCACGATACGTCACCAATTTTGCAAGCAGTTTAGACACGAGCCCATTCATCTCACTCGGCTCTCCACAACTCTGTTTCTTCAAGGAGCCTTACGCCTCGTTCCTCATCAATCCTCAAGTTTCACATTGTTTTAAACTAAGACAGGTGATTGATTAATGTTGTTGTCTTCATTCATTTTAAAATAGTGACCTCAGCTACAGCTTGCACAGACCACCACCATCACTACTACTACTACTACTACTACTACTACTACTACTACTACTACTACTACTACTACTACTACTACTACTACTATTACTACTACTACTACTACTACTACTACTACTACTACTACTACTACTACTACTACTACTATTGCAACAGCAGCAGCAACAGCAACAGCAGCCCATTTTTACTTCGTCTCCTGTCGGCTCCAGCAAAGCCAATCCTCACTTTGCCCCTCCTGCTCACTAATCTGTATTTAACACGTAGTAGTTCCGTCCATCGTCACTGAAAACTAATACATATTCATGAGCAAAAGCATGAACTTGAAAGCCTGGCAATATAACGCTCTCTTTGCTTCCTACCAGGTTTCCACTACGCTCGGTACTGTGTTATGAGAGGGGTTATGGTAAAAAAAAGGAACCCCATTGACGATGCTAGTACCACGAATTGACACAAATATTCGAAAGTAGACACCCATATGCACTAATCAGATGAAAGTGTCTTCGTATAATACATGAAATAGTAACCAGAGCAGACAGGATAAATGGATGACGTTGAGAAGTTCTTGCCAAGGACAACAAAAAAGATGACAGAAAAATGCCCATTGAACATGCCAGTCCTATAAGTTGACGCAAAATCCCACATACTAATCAAATGAAGGTGTCTCTGTATAACATGAAATAGTATGAAGAAGAAATTGAATAAATGAATGACGATGACAGAGATTAAATTTTAGATGTAAATGCTCAGGAAGTCCCTCGTGTAGACCAACTGGCATTTTGTAGTTTTGTAATTTTATTATTTTCTGATGTTTCCTGGATAAAAATTGTGTTGTAAGCAAAATAAATGTAATTGATAATGGTGCTTCTCTCCCGCCGCTAGTTTTCAGATACTGAATCATGAAAGTTGCGTGGCAGCGGGAGGAGCGTGAGGGAGATGAGGAATGCTGGGGATCGAGGTTTTACGTACGAGTTGTTACGTCGTTCAAAACGTAGCGCAGATTTCGTCAGGCGTGGTTTTATCCATTGTTTTTATAGCTTTATATTTTTATGAATCAGAAATATCCTCTAAAAAGTTCACCGGGGTTTCATGTATGTGTATGTAAAACACACACACACACACACACACACACACACACACACACACACACACACACACACACACACACACACACACGCACGAACGCACGCACGCACGCAGGCACGCGCGCACACAATTACGTGCTTTTTATTCATTTATTATTTTTTTCTTATGTATTCTTTTTCCTTATGTATTTACTTATTTATTTATTTATTTATTCATTTATTTCGTGTGTGTGTGTGTGTGTGTGTGTGTGTGTGTGTGTGTGTGTGTGTGTGTGTGTGTGTATACAAGTAGTATTTGTATGTGAGGTTTTGTTGACTTTCTTTTGTGTATAATATTTCATTTACATTTTTCGTCCATTTTATCGTTGTTTTCTATTTACGTATTCGCCTTGTCCTCGTTTTGCACACACACACTCTCTCTCTCTCTCTCTCTCTCTCTCTCTCTCTCTCTCTCTCTCTCTCTCTCTCTCTCTCTCTCTCTCTCTCTCTCTCTCTCTCTCTCTCTCTTACATGACTTTCTACATTACATTCATCGTGCGTTAGTTTTGCAAGTCAGTGATGAACTTTTCTCGCTTGACGCTCGCTTGTGTCGCTGAGAAAGTAAAATATACATAATAAACACGAGGTACTTTTGTTACACGTTCTCTCGTCATTAACATTCACACGCCTCGCTAAATTTCCTCTTATTTTTCAAGCTGTCTCATTCCGTAACGAAAAAAAGAAGCAAAAAAAAAACGAAAAAATGAGAAAAATAAAAAACACACCTTCATCTAGTCACTTCCTCTAATCTCGTCTTATTTTCAGACTGTTTTGCATCAGAGGAAAGCAAAAAAAAAAAAAAAAAATTATGTACCACCTCATCTAGTCACTCACTCCCGGCGCCAGTTCTTTATCTTCCTCCATATTGTTATCAGCTCCCGCAATATAATAGCTCTTCGCTCTCTTCACTCTCCCTTCCTCGTTCCCGGTCCCTGAAGACTCTAGATAATGTCCCTTCCCTCGCCCTGCCCCTGACGCAATCTGGCCCCACAAAGAGACACCGATTAGTGGAGTGAAGAGAGAAAGTAAAAATGCTCTAAAACTATTTTTTTGTGTAGTTTTGACACTGAATATTTTTTTAGGTGGAGGAGAAAGATTTCCAAGAATAGTACTGGTGGAGATTGTCTCGTGTGTGTGTGTGTGTGTGTGTGTGTGTGTGTGTGTGTGTGTGTGTGTGGAGGTGGGGGAGAGAGAGAGAGAGAGAGAGAGAGAGAGAGAGAGAGAGAGAGAGAGAGAGAGAGAGAGAGAGAGAGAGAGAGAGAGAGAGAGAGAGAGAGAGAGAGAGAGAGAGAGAGAGAGAGAGAGAATTAGTAGTCATCTCAGAGATCAAGTTGAAGTGATTATGTTGAACGATGAAACATAAATCGTCCAAACTTCAAGGATTTCTTTGAAGCTGAACATTTAATGCGCTTCTATATCGAATGACTTACCAATGTAAAAGCGAAACTAAAAAAAAAAAATAAAATAAGCAGAATGATAAAACGATTACTGAAAACTGAACGATACGAATTAGTAGCATCATCTTACAGTGTATTTATTTACGAGTATATCTAATCATGTTGCCCTTGACATTCTCTGCCCTCCGTCTTGCCGTGCACCAAACCCACATTACCTGCCGGAGTTGAAAAAAAAAGAACTAAATTTTGCCCCGTCCCTTCGTTGCTAAAATTGGGAGAAAGTTTGTGGCTTGTAGGAAAGGCAAGATTGGCGTAAAGCATAGCCTTCCATCATCATTCCCGTCTATTTTCGTCTCCTGTGCCTCTTCTTCCTTCCCACCTCTTCATCTTTACGTCTCTCGGGCCGGCGACGCGCTCGATAGCAGTCTGGATTACTGTAGTTTCTTTCAAGATGTGTTTATGCTCGGCAATAACGTAGATTACATCGTAAATCACGTCGTGTCAGGGCCGCCAGCTGCATGCCGCACTCCCCCTCAGGAGCAGCGTGGTGACAGAACCGCAGGGTGTGGGTGGCGGCAGCTCGCTCCACTCCCAGCCTCCCCGCCTCGCCGTGCCATTGTGAGACTCGGTTCGTTTAAAGGATTTGGTAGTTTCTGGGAATTGTAATGTTTTAAAGTTGCAAAGTCCAGGCTGTTTGTGCGTTATTTATTCTGTTTATCTGTCTGTTGATATATATTTTTAATTTTGTTTATCTGTTATTTATCTTTATTTATTTTTTTCTTTCTTATTTATTTATTTATTTTTATAGCTCGCTGATTAGGTAGCTGTTTAGCTAATTAGTTAGTTTGTTTGATATTTAGTTTATTAATTTGTTGTTGTGTTACTCAGTTTTTTATCTATTATTTTATGTATTTACAAAGCTGGAATATATATTTTTTGTGGTCTTTCATTTCAAGGATTTATATGCTGTGGTAGAAATACTGGAGAGTGCATCTATACAAAAAAAAAGTTGTGTTTAGATTTATACTTTCTACTGGTGAGGAAAACCCAACTTTATGAAAAAGAAATATTCTTCACTGAAAAAAAAAAAAAAATGAAAAGTAAGTCCAGATCCTGCAACATTTTTGTGACATCTTTTTTTTTATACTAAAATCCGACCACTATCGATTAGTCACATACAGGAGCAGCGCGGCGGAGGAGGAGGAAGATGAGTATGAAGAGGAGGAGGAGGAGGAGGAGGAGGAGGAGGAGGAGCAGCAGCAGCAGGAGGAGGAGAAGGAGGAGGAGGAGGAGGAGGAGGAGGAGGAGGAGGAGGAGGAGGAAGGAAGGGAGGAAAGAAGGAAGAAGGGAGAAGAAGAAGAAGAAGAAAAGAACAAGAAGACCAAGAATAAAAAGAAGGATAGTAAGAATGTGAACAAGAATGCAAGGGGAAGAAGAAGGAAAGACAAGTAAGAGTCACATAAGGAGGAGGAGCAGGAGAAAGAAGAAGAAGAAGGAGAAGAAGAAGAAGAAGAAGAAGAAGAAGAAGAAGAAGAAGAAGAAGAAGAAGAAACCAGAGCTGCCTGAGGAGGAAGAAGAAGAAAAGAAAATGAACGAGAACAAGAACAAGTGAAGAAACATGAAGCAGGAGGAAAAGGAGAAATAAGAGAGAGAGAGAGACAAACACAGTAAGAGCTGCGAGCGGAGGAAGAGAACAAGGGGGCGGAAGAACAGGCGAAGGAGGATGAGAAGGAGTTCGCGACAGGACAGAAAGAGGCACAGAGAACCTGCCTAGACAAACAGGATGGCGGGGCAGAGTGGCTCAAGGGGCCTAAAAGCAAGAAGCACCAGGACAACAATGCCAAACAGACTCTTGCTGAAGGGAAAAAAAATGGCATAAAAAGAAACGACAGAGAGAGAGAGAGAGAGAGAGAGAGAGAGAGAGAGAGAGAGAGAGAGAGAGAGAGAGAGAGAGAGAGAGAGAGAGAGAGAGAGAGAGAGACTTGGTAGAAACACTATATATTTTTTCCCCTCCTTTCGTCGCCTTTTGGGTTTTTTTAAAAAGTTTCACTGCTCGTTTTTCGCCTCCATTGCAAAACATAAAGAAGAGAGAGCGAAAAAAAGGACATCGTTAGAAAGGAAAGTCAGTTGCGCCTTGAACTAAAGAAAATAAAAAGACGAGACCATTGAGTAAAAAGAAAGAAATAGGATTAGCAAAAAAAATCTTATTACTGTGGAATATAACGGATAATTATTGGTGAGAGAGAGAGAGAGAGAGAGAGAGAGAGAGAGAGAGAGAGAGAGAGAGAGAGAGAGAGAGAGAGAGAGAGAGAGAGTAGTAATTAGCGAGGAAGATGAGCAAGTGACAGTGATGAGATTGCTTCACACATCACATATTGCCGCCTTGCATTGATGAGCGTGATCAGAAAACGCAATGAAGAAACATATGCAGGAAAGAGGGAAAGAGGAGGCAGGAATGGCATCAGGTAAGAGAGGACTTTACCTGACAGAGGCCTTTCAGCACCTGGCAGAAGTCTTTTAAGTGGTATTGGGGATATAACAAGGGTGACGGAAACAGAATTCTCAGGATCAGTAATAAGGAAGTAATAAGAAAAAAATAGTAGGTTCAGGTTTGGAAAAAAGTTAAATTTAAGAAAGATTAGGAGGAGTTTGTTCTTAAACAGAGTGGTAGGTGAATGGAATGGAGTTTGTAATTAGATTGCCATTAGGGAGCTTTAATAGATTAATTTATGGGTGGGAATGATAGGTGGAAATAGGTAGGTATGTTTCATACAGTGACTGCCACGTGTAGGTCTGACAGCCTCTTGCAGCTTCCCCTATTTTCTTATGTTCTTATGTTCTAAGCCAACTACATAGCAATAAATTACAGAAATAATTAAAACAAATGACAGTCTTTTTCTCCTGTCCATCATTTCCTGGACTATTAAACGCGATACTTAGAAACGTTCCAACTTCACTGGTCTTCCTTAACTACACTAACCAGCACTAGGGCACAATTTTTCCAGTCGTCCATCGCAACACGTGACAACAAAGACGGGGCGGAAAAAAATGGGAGAAAAGTTAGAAGTAGTATGTAGCGGAGTTCCAAAGTTACTGAAAAGTTTCCCTCGTGAAAGGCGGTCAAGAATGGAATTCAATCGTCCTAATGCATGTTGGATTGTCGCGAATCCTGTATTTTAAGGCTTCCTGCGGGATCTCTCCTAAGTGCTGAGGTCAGGAAGGAGGCGAGAGCAGCCGTAAACTTTACCTACTCCTGGCGAAAGATGAGCCAAAGATGAGAGAGAGAGAGAGAGAGAGAGAGAGAGAGAGAGAGAGAGAGAGAGAGAGAGAGAGAGAGAGAGAGAGAGAGAGAGAGAGAGAGAGAGAGAGAGAGAGTCGTGGGCTGGAAGGTGAGAAACTAAGAGAAAAGTGAAAGAATACCATAAAGAAGAGAGAACGATAAAATAAAGTGTGAAGAGAAAGATAAGATAGTGTGCAGAGAGAGAGAGAGAGAGAGAGAGAGAGAGAGAGAGAGAGAGAGAGAGAGAGAGAGAGAGAGAGAGAGAGAGAGAGAGAGAGAGAGAGAGAGAGAGAGAGAGAGTTTTGCTTTTTGTTGCTATTTTTTTTCATACACCCACCAAGAATTTAGTATACTTTTAAATATATTTTTTTCCAAGCATTGCACGGAGTCTTGCCACCCTCTACCCTCGACCCTCCACCCTCCACCCTCTACCTCTCGCCTCCCTCCCTCTACTGTGCATCCCGCCAGCCGCTCCTCCCTGCAGTCGCTTTTCTTTTTTTTTTTTTCTCCAAGAGCCTTCTCAGTGCCTTCTTTGTGCACGCATGCTTTTCACTCCTTTGTCTCGCCCCACGCCCAAGTCTCCGCCAACTCCTCACCAGCGTGCACAGTGACTCGGCACGAATAAACACACACACATACACACACACACACACAGACACACACTCACAAAAAAAAAAGATAAATAAACAAATAAAATAAAAACTAGACAAATATAGATACTGAGACAGGACGGCGAGATTGTACGAGTAGTTTAGGCCTTGTGTAGTCCACTCTCTCTCTCTCTCTCTCTCTCTCTCTCTCTCTCTCTCTCTCTCTCTCTCTCTCTCTCTCTCTCTCTCTCTCTCTCTCTCTCTCTCTCTCTCTCTCTCTCGTTGATAATCTAGTGTTTCCTTTCCCCTACCCCAATTTTCTTATCCTTGGCCGCTCTTCCTTGTCTCTGCTCCTCACCAAACGGAAATGAGAAACGTCACATATCGGCGGAGGAACCTCGGCTACGGTTACATTAATGGAGGAGTTTTTCGCTGAACCGTCGCCGCGAGAGACGAGGGACGGCTGACCTCCCGCTGTGACAAGTGAGGGCATGAAAGTGCCATAAGTCAACTTTTATGATCCTGCAGGAGTATGTATATGAAAGAATGGAAGGAAGTGAAGGAAGGAAGGAAGAAAGGAAGGAAGGAAGGAAGGAAGGAAGGAAGGAAAGAGAAGGGAAGGATCTTCAGGGATAGGAGGGGACAAGTACAATGGTTCATCTTTCCTACTTTTTTTTTTTCTGTGTCTTGGCATAATTCCTTTTTACAGACTGTAATGAAAGGTAGTTGGGTTTTTTGTTTTAAGGATGTTTTGATGGCTATAGTGATAGTTGGACTAAGATTCTGCCCTGACAATGAGGAAAACATACGAAAACTCGTTAATTATCTCGAAGACTTAAACATGTGTAGTTATCTCTAAGTTCTTTGAAAACAGTTGTGGTAATGATGCAGATAATTTAGTAATACGGCCCTATGTAAGACCTGAGACAAGACGATAGAGAGATGAATATGAGGAGGGATGGATAGAAAGATTATTACACGAAAAAATGCAACAAGACTAGGGAAAGGAAGTGAGGACTATTGCGGAGAGAATAGAAGAACGTACGTAAAAAATGAGGCAAGAAAAGATGAATAGACAGTGAGTTAGATTGATTCGCGAAAGAGTGGAATAATGAATGGAGTAAGTGAAGGAAAGGGAAGACGTAAGGACTGACATGAAAAGAAGGATAAAAGAACAACTTAAGACCGGAGGCAGGAAAGGATAAGCAGACAAAAAGTTATCTTGATAGACGAAGGAACAAGTGTAGGAAGAGGAATGGCGCAAAAACTTACATGAAGAGGAGGATAAAAAAAAAAAAACACGTTAAGACCGGAGGCAAGAAAGAATGAAGGAACACAAAACTAGATTGGAAGAAGGAATGGACTAGTAAAGAGCACGTATTTATCTCCGTAGCTTTTGGGTATTTGCATGTGTTTCTAATATGATTGTCGTTTCTTGGCTCGCAAAAGATACATAAAAGCCGATCCAGTTTGCCTCGCAGGGAAGGAGGAGGAGGAGTGAGGCGAGATAGGAAGTGTCTTGCTTGAGATTCACCTTCGAAATATATTGTCAGAGATTTGCTCGATACATTTAGTTTCTCACCGAGTCTTATCGGGCAGAAGTTATATTTTAGTTTATTTACTTTTGCTTCACTTTGCGAGTTTGAGGAAGAGTTTGCAGGTGTGAGGCTAACAAGGACTTGAGCCAGGGATGGATGGATGGATAGACAGATAGATAGAGATAGATACATATTCATAGATTATATATACTAGAATTTATAGATAGATATGTTAATAATTAGATAAAAATATAGTTGGGTATTGATACTGTAGACATATAGAGACTGATAAATGTAAATATATATATAGACAAATAGAGTGACAAATTTATATAAAAAAATACATAGGTGAATAGATACATAGTAGATATATTAATTAATCGATATATAGCCATATACATGGATAGATAGACACATAAAATAAAAAAATAAATAAAGATGGATTGATGGGTTAGGTTGGTAAGTACATAAAATAAATGAATGAATAGGTAGGTTAGGTTCGGTAGATGAAAGCACAGATGGAGAGAGAACTGAGGTTAGGGAGATAAGACAGATGGATTATATAAGGATAGGTTAGATGGATATATAGAATAGATAGATTAAGTGGATAGATAGATATATATATATATATATATATATAAGTGTATATATATATATATATATATATATATATATATATATATATATATATATATATATATATATATATATAGTATATATATATATATATATATATATATATATATATATATATATATATATATATATATATATATATATATATATTATAGAAAGAAAGACAGATAGGTTCAGAGTAGTAAGATGAATAAATAAGATAGGTAAGGTTAGGTTAGGTTAGGTTAAGTTAGGATAAGTTAGATAGAAACACAGAATAGATGGGATAACATGCCGGTACTCAAGATATATTCCAAGTGGCGCTGCAGGACCACTACGCTGGCTGCCTAGGCTGTCTTGGTGCTGCGGGCCCTTCATAACTATGGATTCTGTGGAGGACGTGCATTAGGCAAACCTGTGTGAGCGTTGAGTACGTGGATGGCAGACAAGGCTCTCGTGTGTGTGTGTGTGTGCTGTGTGTGTGTGTGTGTGTGTGTGTGTGTGTGTTGTTGAGTGTGTGTGTGTGTGTGTGTTGGAAATATTAACATAGTTTTCTGTGTTTCTATTTATTTATTTATTTTTTTTATTTCACGCTCTCAAAATCATACTGGTAGCTTTTTTCACACAAGGAAAGGAATAATTCTCTCTCTCTCTCTCTCTCACTCTCTCTCTCTCTCTCTCTCTCTCTCTCTCTCTCTCTCTCTCTCTCTCTCTCTCTCTCTCTCTCTCTCTCTCTCTCTCTCTCTCTCCCTCTCTCTCTCTCTCTCTCTCTCTCTCTCTCTCTCGTGGCATTCCTGTTTGATGCTTGGACATCCTAAACATAACCGAGTGCTCTTTGCCGGAATGCAGAGGACGCTGTTGAGAGAGAGAGAGAGAGGAGAGAGAGAGAGAGAGAGAGAGAGAGGAGAGAGAGAGAGGAGAGAGAGAGAGATGAGAGAGAGAGAGGAGAGAGAGAGAGGAGGAGAGGAGAGAGGAGAGAGAGAGAGAGAGAGAGGACTTCAAAACACTTCGACACATAATTAATTAAGTGTGGAAAATTTTTAACCCGAGAAGATGCAACTGATAGGAAGCGGAAGGAGTGTTGAGGTTGGCGGCGGAAGGGCGGAGGAGGAAGGCAACGGGATGGAGGGCGGTAAGGAACAGAGGAGGAGGAGAGGAGGAGGAAGAGGGGGAGGAGCAGGAAAAGGTAAGGGAGGAGGAAATTTGTGAAATGGGCTGAAAAATTAGGGTCTGCAGCAAAGAAAGGAAAATGAGATGAAAGTAAAGGAAAGAGAAAGAGAATGGTATAAAAAAGAAAAAAAGAAAAGAAGAGATGAAGCGCGAAGCCGTGCAAATGAAAGACGTGAAGGTTATGTACGTGGAAAGGCTTATGGGATGATGCATACATACATACATACATATACACAAGGCTTTCCTCTCTCTCTTTATTTTTTATTTCACTCTCAATATATCTAATTTCTTCCCTTCTTTCTCTGCTTGGATGGACGGCAACTCTCAGCCTTGCCCTGCCTTGCCTTGCCTTGCTTTTCCTTGCTTTTCCTTGCTTTGCTTTGCTTTGCCCTGCCTTGCCTTGCTCTGCCTTGTCTTGCCTCGCCTTGCCTTGCCATACCTTGCCTTGCCTTGCCTTGCATTGCCTTACCTTGTCTTAACCTGCCTTGCCTTGCCTTGCCTTGCCTTGCCTTGCCTTGGTTTCTCCTGTCTTGCCTTGCCTTGCCTTGCCTTGCCTTGCCTTGCCTTGCCTTGTCTTGGCTTGTCCTGCCTTGCCTTGCCTTGCCTTCCTTTGCCTTGCCTTCCTTTGCCTTGCCTTGCTTTGCTTTGCCCTGCCTTGCTTTACTCTACCTTACGTTGCCGTCCTCTGCCATGCTCTGTTTCTCTAGCTTGCCTGGTCTTGCCTTGCCGTGCCTTGCCTTGCCTTGCCTAGCTCTCCTCTTCGCTTCACCAGGATTCTCATCATGCCGGGCTGTCCTCTTTTATCCCTCCTCCTAATGACTATGGCGAAGGCTTTATGCGTCTGCTCCACGGCACTCTGAACCATCGTGAAGAGTGGCGGGGACGCGGCGGGGGGGAGGCCAAGTGTGCTGAGGGCGAGGGAAATGGTGACGACCGACTGGAGGGTGTGGTGCCCGTAGTGGTGAAGGCAAAGGTGAGGGAAATGTGGTGAGTTAGTGAGGGTTAGGGTGTAGCTTGGTGGTGTGGTGAAGGATTGTGTAAGTGAGTGGTGAGGTGAATGTGAAGTGGTGGTGTAATGGGGAGGTAGGTTACGTACGTGGTGAGTGAGGTGTATTGGTGGAGAGTGGATGTGAAGTGTTAAGTGGTGATGTGGTAGGTTGGAACATATGGTTTTGTTGAAGTGGGAGTGGGTGGTGAGTGAAGACGTGCCAGGGTATGTACAAGAATAGTATCACTTCATTACAGTTGCCGGCATGAATGATTTACTTCACCGTGTTGAGGAGAGAGCAGTGCGTGACTCTCCTTAAATATCTACTCGTTTTACCAACACACACACACACACACACACACACACACACACACACACACACACACACACACACACACACACACACACACACACACACACACACACACACACACACACACACACACACACACACACACACACACACACACACACACACACACACACACACACACACACACACACACACACACACACACACACACACACACACACTTTAATACCATCCCGGTGCACCACACACTCACGCCACAGTACAATAGGAAGAAGCAGGCGAGTGTATTGCCCTATTAGGTTCATTTACTTAATTAGAAATACCGTCGTTTCAAACACATACACTTTCTTTTTTTCTAATTACCTGCAATGTGGCTCAGAGGAATATTTGACTTTTCACGCGTGTGGTGTTAGAAAAAAATGACAAAGTAAGGACTAAGATTTTTATCATACCTCTGACCTCTCAGTTTTCGGGAGGGAATGAGGTGATTTGCATTTTGGGCAGGCAATCGCAGCACCAAAATATTCATAGAGGTCTCATGGATGTAATTAAGATTTTCACGCGAGTCTTACTTACCATCACTGCAGCAGCGGAGGTCACGTCCTTCGCGTCGAGCCCAGCCGGGATGCTTTGCTCTTCGGCTTCATGTAAAATTTTGCCTTGATCCTCCAAGTCCAACGCGCTTCTAATACCGTGTCGATTTATGAACCACTTTTTTTACTGTGATATATTTCAAAGTCACATCAAAGAAGATTAGCATGAGGCAAAGAGTAAATCGGCATTTCCAGTCACGCATCTTATCTGACGTGGAATTTATTTACATATTTATCAACATATTCATGCACTCAGGGTTTGTATGGGCCATTTTTTTTTTTTTTATCTTATATTTTAAAGTCTCATCAAAGAAGATTAACATGAGGCAAAGAGACACTCGGCATTTCCAGTCACATCCTTCCAGGTCTGGAATATTTTACATTTTGTCATCAATACATTCACACATTAAGGATTTGAATTAAAAGCAGATACTTCTAAAAATACATTTTATTCCATTGATTGATCACATAGACAAATAACACACTAATATTTGTCTTGGAACTACGAAACAGCATTCTTTGGGTGGGGGAGGGTAGCTGAGAACACTAATCATATACCACCTTATCGCCTTAATTGTATACCTTTTACCTACAGAGTCAAGAAAAATAATGCAGAAAACCCAGATAAGCTTCAAATGTGGGTGAGTAAATAGAGAAAATGCCCTGGGTCGTAACGTAGAAAATGATGGAAGGCAATGACGATGTGGTTTTAAAAGGAAATTTGGTAAGAAAACGTTTTGTGTGAGTGAAGTTGTGAGTTATAAAAGTTGTTGATCAAAGTGAAAAAAATAAATAAATAAATAAAAACACGAAGTGAATTTGTGGAGAGTGAAAGTCTGTGAGCCAAATAAAAAAAAAGGAAAAAAAAAGAAAAACCGCGTACGTGAATTTATAAAATAAAAAAAAACAAGGTGAAAAAAACAACAGAGGTAAATGATATAGTAGAATGTAAAAAAAAAGTAGTGATTTAAGTGAGAAATTAGGAAGAAAACGGAATATGAGTGTTGCAGGAGGTAAAAGATGGTCCGTGCAAGAAAAAAAAAATAAAGAAAAAAACTAAATATGTGAATTACGTGCAACATAAAAGTCAGTGATAAAGATGATAAGACCAACATAAAGAAGCGTGTGTGAGTAGTGTAGAATGTAAAAGGTAGCAATCCAAGAGAGATAAAAAAAAATAAATAAATAAATAAGGAGTGTATCAGTGATGTGGAATGTGATAAAGGTGATAAAAAACAACAAATCGCAGTATGTGAGTGACGTGTGATATAAAAGGTGGTGATCCAAGTGAAAATAAAAACGCAATAGAAAACCGTGACGTACACTCTATTCTATATGAGAACACAGAGTAATATTCTTGCTACAATATATACAACGGCCGCTTCTTTTGGGGGGGGGGAGAGAGGAGGGGGGGATACGTGGGAATTGGGTGAGTTACGTGTATAGTTCAGGTTTTAGTTTCTCCCCCGCGGAACACACAATGGAGTACACACGCGTTCCGGCATCGCCTTGTACAGAGTATAAAATGCAACTTCACACTATGTACATTGAGAGAAAAAAAAAATATATATATAATGCAGAGACGAGTGATAGGCTTCAAAATGTCGTCCCCTCAATAAATACTTCGTCCCTGGACCCGGTGAAGCATTTTTTTATACATTTTCCGAAGCAGTATCGAGGCTTCACGACACGGCAAGCAAAACATTAAAGAGTCACGTCTCTCTGGATTTGCCATAATGCAACCCGGCACGTGTACATAAATACATATACGAGAAACGGTCTGGCAGCTTCCATCAGATCCTGTCAATCTGATATGAGTGCAAGGGAACAGAGCCTTTATCGTCGTTATGGCAATATTTACATGACATTTTTTTAGTCTTTTTTTTTCGTTTTTATTGAAGAGTTGAATCCTTTTGACGGACTTGGTTATACGGTTTCTGCACAAAGCATTTCATCCTTTTTTCCATTTTTTAGGACATAAATTTGTCTGTCTGTTCATAAATCCTCTTTGTGTCTTTATTCCTCTTTCACTCTTTTTCTACATTTATCTTCCTTTATTCCATTCCTCTCTTGTCTGGTCGGCCCCGTACTTTCAGTGTGTGTGTGTGTGTGTGTGTGTGTGTGTGTGTGTGTGTGATTACCGGCCTTTTTCTCTGTATGTTTGTGTTGTCCGTCCGTCTGTCTGCCTGTCTGCATGTCATTCTGTCTTTTCTGTCGATATATCCGTTCGTCTCTCTCTCTCTCTCTCTCTCTCTCTCTCTCTCTCTCTCTCTCTCTCCGGGGATACTCTTGAAAGCATTAATTCTGGTATAAAATTTATGAGTTTTCTTTCGCTTGTGGCGACGCTGATGGAGGCGCTGCTGTGTGGAGGTGTCAGGCAGCGGAGAAGGGCAGGAGCCTCAGGTGTTTAGGTTCCGCTCTTCATTATTGAATTTATGGCTCTTGTGTCTTACGAGTCGGGATTTATTTATATTTATTTATCTATTTGTTTATTTATTTATTTATTTTGTTTTTTTTGTGTGTGTGTGTGGTGAAAAGTACACGATTGTTTTGTGTTTATATGTTCCGCTTGTAGATTTATTTATTTCACGAGCGGAGCGAGGAAGTTCCAATTTTGTTACTGCTCGTCTCTACAACTCATCGCTCCGCCTGGCCACTGGAGGGTACAACGATGATTGGGCCAGGAGCATCTTTTGGTGTCCATCGCATATGAAAATTGCAATTTCAGTCTCGAAAACACCTCCATTCAAGCAGTTTCTGACGGCACATCTTTCTTATTTTATGACATTTCTTCGTCAGACTCACCGTTTTGCCGTATTTTGCATACTTCGATTTATCGGCATGTGAGCGAAGGTTCTGCCTCCCAACTCTCGCAACTATCACCTCATCACTACAGATCGAGCTCGAGCGTGCATAATGTGCGAATTATTTTCCGTAACTCACTTCGTATACGGGATAGCCAATTTTGGTTGAGACCATCAGATTCAGCAGTGACTGTAAAATCAAGGTATATTGTAAAAATATGACGAAACAAGAAATAAAATGGTATTATGACGAGTTGAATTGTGAAGATGTTAAAAAAAAATCATACCATGTTTTATTTATATTCGCTGTTTTCAACAGTTAATCATTGAATGCTGAAATATATTATTACATTAAGTACGGAAAACTCTCGCGGATACGATAGTGTGATCAGGATACAGATAAACCTCCACATATTGAAAAGACAGTCATTTATAGCAACATGTCACTCGCCGCAACCATCACGGCGGCGCGACACTTGGCGTGGCGTGTGCAGGTGGGCTCCCTATGACCAGATCTGCGACGCGTCTAAAAATTAGAACCCCACAGCCGCTGGGGGAAGGTCCTTTAAGTTGCTTCGCAGCTTAAAGCTTAAAGTACCTATTACCTGGTTTGTGTGTGTGTGTGTGTGTGCGTGTCGTTCACCTACGGTCGTCTGCTTGTCATCCAACTACAGAAAGAACTGAGAGCTCGTACTGACCGATCTTTGGGTAGGACTGAGACCACTTACACACCACACACCGAGACAGCGAGGTCACAATCCCGCGGGTTACATCACTTACCTATTTGCTGCTGAGTGAACAGCGGCTACACATTAATAAGAGGCTCGCCCATTTGCTTCACCGCTCCAGGAACTCGAACCCGGACCTTCTTGTGAGCCGAGCGTCCTAACCACTACACTATACGGTGTGTGTGTGTGTGTGTGTGTGTGTGTGTGTGTGTGTGTGTGTGGTGAAAAGTACACGATTGTTTTGTTTATATGTTCTGCCTGTATATTTATTTATATATGTGTTGTGTGTGTGTGTGTGTGTGTGTGTGTGTGTGTGTAAAGATATGCAAGAATGTTTTTCATATTTCTTGGTTGGTGATTTGCTTGGCCTGGTTCTCCGTCTGTCCGTCAGTCTGGCTGTCGCTTCGTTTCGTTGTCTATCTCTGCCTGCTTGTCTGTCTGTCCGTCTGTCTTTGTGTCCTCCTAATGAGGTAATGAATTCATTCTGGGAAGTTCTGTGGCGTCAGTGTCCAGCCTTGAGTGGCACCTGGCGCGGCTTGACCAATCACCGCGCTACCTGGACACAACTAATTGGATGACGTCGCCATCGCTGATTGGCAGGCTGACAAGCACAGCGGGAGTGCCGAGCCTTTAATTGGTCGAGCCGTTACCCTCACTGTCCAATTGTAACTTTGTTTGCACCACCAAATCCCGTTTTCTGATTCTTGGAACACAGACCATGGGTGCTACGGGTGGCTAAGCTAATAGGCAGCATAGTATTGAACCTTTAACATTGGGTGTGGTTTTCCAAAGATGTGAGTCACGCTGATTGATTAGTGTGCGTGCTGCCTACCCGCCTGGCGTCGTGCTTTCCCCCCAATGATTAATTAATTTTGCCACGCAGGCGTGGTGCTTCATCGACCATCCTGTCACAGTTCATTCGGCTGTGCGGTCACCGGTAAGGCCTCCCATTGGTGCGTTCCGGCTCAAAGCTAAATGTTCTTTCGTTCCGCCGGTTGGCTCGTCAAGGGTCAGTTTATCAGTCCGTCAGACAGCCAGCCAGGTTTTGCCAGCTTGTCACTCAGCTATCAAACCAAATTCCTAAACCACCGGCCATCCATCCTGAGAGCCACGCATGCAATTAAGCGATCGACTAACAATCCATAAATTTAGTTAGCAAGTAGGGTGGCCAGCCAACTAGCCAGTGAGCCAGTGACCAACCTTCCATTCAACCAGCCAGGTAGACAGAGAGGCATTAGTAAATACATACATCCAGACAGGCACGTGTAGAGACGATGTTGAGACACAGACAAAGACAGTCTTTACTTCCGCTGGCAACCGAGTCCTTCTGACATCCCCTGTAGTGTATAGTCAAGGAGTAAACCCCACATCCACCCATCCATTCATCCATCCATCCATCCATCCATCCACCCACCCACCCACCCACCCACCCACCCACCCACTCACCCATCCATCCATCCATCCATTCATCCATTCATCCACTCACCCATCCATCCATCCATCCATTAGCCAGCCAGCTAACACAGCCACCTAAGATAATAATAAGGAGCAGATCCAATGGCTACACATTCCTTTCAGTCTGTCCGTTAATCAATCAGTCAGTCAGTCATTGAGTCATTCAGTCAATAAGTCAGTCATTCAGTCAATAAGTCAGTCATTCAGTCAATAAGTCAGTCATTCAGTCAGTCAGGCATCTTGCACCAACACTGTAATGAGTCGAGTCCGTTAAACTGTGAGTCAATTTGCCAACCAGTAAGCAACGTGAATAACATGGAATAGAGTCAGTCACCTTGCCGGCAGTCACTCACCAATAGTCCACACACACACACACACACACACACACACACACACACACACACACACACACACACACACACACACACATACACACACACACGCCAACGCTGTACTACCCTCACGCCTTTTCATCACCTTCGAGAGACGTCTGTTTGTCCCCATCAGAGGCGAATAGACAGACAAACAAACAGACAGACGCAGAGAAAACGACCCTCCTTCTCAGGCCGCGAGGTTGTTGTCGTCGTCTTTCTTGTCTTTGGTGTTGGGTGGCGGGGAACCTCATCATCTGGCGAGGACGATGAGCACGGAGCAGACGGCGAGGAGGATGAGGAAGGAGACTCGTGGCACTGCGGTAGAGCTCTCGCCTCTTTGCATGGCAGCGGGGTGTTCTCCTGCTGGGGGAGACACGGGATGGCGGGGTTAGGGAGGGTGTGCCAGTGTGTGTGTGTGTGTGTGTGTGTGTGTGTGTGGGTGGGTGTGGAGGGAGGAGGAAGGGGGATACACTTGGGCTAGTGGGAGCGAGGGAAGGCAGAAGTAAGAGGAGGAAGAGGAGGATGAAAAATAATATTTGTACAGTGTTTCCTTACGTGTGTTTCTTGCTACACGCGTATTAATTATGTGTACCAACGTATTCTTATGTACACACACTTTCATACACACAAGCACACATGTATATACGCTTTCACATGTGTTTACAGGTGCAAACAGACACAAATGCACACACACACACACACACACACACACACACACACACACACACACACACACACACACACACACACACACACACACACGGACCGGTACAGACTCTGCGATTCCCACCATGGTGCGAGCCATCAATCAATAGTATTTTCCCTCCTAGATTAGACTTACCTTTAGAATTAATGTTAAGTTTTTCCCCACCCCCTATGTACATTTTCAGTTTGTTAACTGCCTAAATAATAAACCGTTTATTATTATTATTATTATTACACGGGCGCCCGGACATACATATTCTACGCAGGAGAAAGGGAGGGAATAACGAAGGGCAACGAGGCTGAACAAGGGATACAGCAATACACTGGCAGGAAAATAGGAGACACACGCCACAAGGTAGAGAGAGATGGTGCGCCCTGGTCATAGGTACAGCCTCGGGCCATCAACGAGCTTGCTGGTAACTATAATGGAGTGACCGCAACACAACGACAGACCTTTGTGTGTGGGGCGAAGGAAGCCGGCGAGAACATGGGTCACGATGAGTATGGAAGGGATGCGGGAAAGGGTATGGAAGAAGGAAAGCGAGAAGAAAATTGTGAAAATGAGTAGGAGGAAGAGGGAGTAGAAAATTGTGTTGATGATGATAATGACAAGGAATGCTACGTGTGTTTAGACCTGACGGTTTCATGCAACGTCCCTTATCTCCTGATGTTCTTATGTTCTTATGATGAACAGCGGCGGCAATACCACCACCACCACCGCCACCACCAACCACCACCACCACCACCACCACCACCACCACCACCACCACCACCACCACCACCACCACCACCAACAACAACAACAACAACAACAACAACAACAACAGCAGCAGCAACAACAGCAACAACAACGACGACGACGACGACGACAGCGACAACAACAACAACAACAAAAGGGACAATAGCATAAGCGAAAAAAAAATAGAGAGAAAAATAAACGAAAGTAGAATAACGAATATAGAATAAAGGAAGAAGGAAAGAAGAATCAGGGATTGTGATGTAGGAGGAGAGCTAGGAGGTAGAGGAGGGTGAGGTTAAAGAGGAGGAATGAGAGAAAAAAAAGAAAAAGAAAAGTGGAGCAGTAGGAGGAGGAGGAAGAGGAGGAGAAGGAGGAGGCATGTCAAGTTAAAGAAGAAAGAAAAAGATGGATGGAAAAAGACGACGATGAGGATGAAAAATGAAAGTGAAGACGATATTGGAAGGATATGTAAGGGAAACAAAAGAGAAAAATATGCATATAAGGAGAGAGGAAGGAACATGGCCGGAATGTGGGATGCAAGAAGGGAAAATAGAGTAAAAAAATGTGAATGAAAAGAAGAAAAAAACAAAAGATAACGCACGAGAAAATATGTACGAGGAGAAATGTGAAAGGAAAGAAAAGCGAAGGAAAATGATGCAGTGAAGATGTAGAAAAAAGGAGAAAAGAAGATGGATGTGGAAGAAAAAGAGGAGAAGAGACCAAGATTGGAATGAATAAAAGAAATATATATATCACAAGAAGAAAAATAGAAAGATGGATGAAAAGGAATTCCAAGAAAAAGAATAGACGAGAGATAAGTGAGGAAAGTCAAGACGAATGAGAGAATGAGAAAGATGATGCAGAACAGTGAGAACGAAGGCAATAAAAACGAAAACTTAGAATGAAATATGGAAATGAATGCAAATGGAAAAGAGTAAAAAAAAAAAACACGAGGAGAAATGAGATTAAGAACAAAATATTATGAGGAACACTAAGGAAACCAATAAGAAGGAAGAGAATTACATTAGCATAAGAGAGAGAAGAAAGAACATAAATAAAAGATAAGAGAAGAGAAGGAAAAGAACAATGGGAAAGGGAGCGGGAAGAAGTGAATAAAATGTGCTGGATTATACAAACACTGAGTGGAAGCAGGAAGTGAAATAAATAGATGAATGAGGCATTAGAAAATAAATAACTGAACAAAAAATTATTATGAAGCAGAAAATAGGAGAACAATACATTAAATGAGAGAGAGAGAGAGAGAGAGAGAGAGAGAGAGAGAGAGAGAGAGAGAGAGAGAGAGAGAGAGAGAGAGAGAGAGAGAGAGAGAGAAACTTAGGTACAGTATTACTTTCAGGAAAATAAAAGGAAAGGGTTCGAAGAGTGAGATTGGACAAAGATTTTCTACCCAAAAAGGAGCAAATTTATGCGTTTCATAATGACCTATTGAAGAATTATAATCTTTTGATCCCTTTTTTTCGCCTTCCTCAGTCACCCACTCAGCTTTCCCGGTCTTCCGCAATCAAATTTTCTCTCAAATGAATTGTTCCATTCTCTCTCTCTCTCTCTCTCTCTCTCTCTCTCTCTCTCTCTCTCTCTCTCTCTCTCTCTCTCTCTCTCTCTCTCTCTCTCTCTCTCTCTCTCTCTCACTTCGTTTGAACTCAACGCTTACCGGGACATATAATAACTTCTCCAATTATCTCCCCTTATACTTTTGTTCCACCCTGCTCTTTCCTTTTCTCCTTCCCTCACTCCCTTCCCTTCCTCTTCACTTTCCTTTAACTATCTCTTCCTATCTCCTCCTCCTTCTCTTTCTCCTCCTCCTCCTCTTCATCCTAGTTCCTACTCTTCTCTCTTCATTACTGTCCATTCCCCTCTCTTCACCGTTCTCCCCTTCCTCTCCTTACCTCTGAGCACGTAGACGGTGACGGTGGCTGGGGCTGCGTTCTCAGGTACACAGGTGTAGTTCCCAGAGTGCTCGGGCCCCACGTCCACCACCCCGAGGCGCGAGGTGCCCTCCGCCGTCTGCACCGCCATGTCGTTCTTGCCAGAGTAGTGCACGACCTCCCCGTTGTGGTACCTGAGGGTGGAAAGACGACTCCTGTGAGGTTATCTGAAGGGCGCGGTGCATAAGCGGCGGCTGGACGATAGTAACTATGTAGATGTTACCTGAAGGAGGCGCAAGTAAAGCTAGTTCCGAGTCTGAGGTGGTGTTGATGAGCCTGAACGTCAGGGTGTGTTAAGTGTTCACCTGGATGAGTGTGCTTGGCTGGGGCTGTGATCTGACCGGGGCGCCTAACGGCCTGGGTCTTGTGCTGCTTCTTATAGGTGCAAGGGAAGAGCTACCCTCAGTTTGAATATTCACTGAGGTTGTTCCCTTTAATGGAGAGGGGAGGATATTTTTAACCTGCTGATAGGGAGAAAAATGGCGCAAACGAAGGGTGAGGACTACGTTAATTATGAAGGTGAAGAAAACGTCACAAAGTTAAGGATTCGCTGCGCATTGCCCATTTGAGGTGGTGACTCTGCAGTTGAATTTCTCTTCGTTCAACAACGCTCACTGCTCAGGCGAGGCAAGCCTCTGCTAGTAGCCCTAACCATTGCAGCACGCGCACCCTCCTGCTCGTTCCACACCTTGTTGCAGAGACGCCGTTACCTTTACATTTTTATTTCCAACCGTGACGGGGCTCGGTGGGGACAGACAGGCTTCAGGTCGTGTCCCGGAGGTCTTAATCTTTCTGTAGGTCGTCCAGGTCGTGCGCACTGCGGCAAAATACCGTCGGGACCGCCACCTCTTTGATTACCTCTCCCCGTCCTGCCTCAGGCGTCCAGGCAACCTGTGGCATCGATCTTGCCGCTGCAAAGGTTCTCTCCGGCCACCAAGTTTCCTCGGTAAGAAAATGAGAGTTTGATTCATTCGCGTCTAAATCTCGCCGCGGGGTCTTGTCATGTATCCCCGGGTGCCGCCTGACTCCAAGGGCTTATGTGGGACACCCGTTTGTTTCCCTGACATGCTGCTCGGCGCCTCGTACGTGAATATGAAAGAGATGACAGTCCGACCCGGTGCACGGCGTCAGCGTCAGCGTCACCTAATTTTCCTCGTGGCTATTCCCAAACTGCGTTTGATCTTCCTGCGACGAGACAGAAGTGACTCAGTAAAGGAGGTGACACGACGCTCCTACTGCAGGGACTTGCTGCTACTCTCACTTTCTTTTATAAACCACTATCCAGCATCCAGTTAACATCGACGTTTATAATTACTCAGGAAACATTTCACTATCCGCTTAAGGTTCGCTCTTCCATGAATTGCTTTAAGTGTTCTCTGCTTTTCATTTCCCTTCCAGCACATCCTTCAGACTCGTCGCCACCCCCGCGCACAGTGTTCCGATGGTCGCTGACAGGCTGAGGGCAGTGAAAGTTGTGTCTGAAGCTCTTGGGAGTTTAATCAGGAACTTAACTTGGATTTTTCGGAGTGCGCTCATCAAGAATTTAACTTTACCCTGACTTTTCTGCTGCCGTGTTCGCCTTTGTGGGATTAACGCGATGAAACTCCTCGCGGCCCGCCCCTGTGATCTTGCATTATCCCCTGACGAAGAAATAGTCACGCGTTTAAGTCCTTGAAATATAAACGGCAACGTAACTAAATCCCCTAATAATTAAATGACCCTTCTGTGAACTACGCCATCCACTTCCTGCCTCGAGTCTTGCCTGGCCTCAAGACATGGCAGGGAATCACGCGGCGCTGTTTTCGCCGAACAGAATCTAAGACCTTAACCTAACAGGAAGCAATTACAGGGCCGCCTGAAGCCTTTGTTGGTCTACTGAGGAGGAGGAGGAGGAGAAGGAGAAGGAGGAGCAGGAGGAGGAGGAGGAGAAGGAGGAGGGGGAGAGGGAGGAGGAAAGAACAAAATAGTAGCAGCTCTGTTGGTCTTTACAAACAGTGACAAAATAAGAATAGTACAGACGAAGGCTTCTCCTCATCCACCGCTCCCTCTGAATACGGCTTACAGAAAAGAAAAAAAAAAAAATTCAGTGTGGAAATAATGCAAGAAAACTTTATAAAAAATCTAATTAAGAGCTATCACTTTTTGTTTTCACTTCTATCCAATGTTAGACAACCAGAAAGAACCTTAGTAAAGCGAGGAGGAGGAGGAGGAGGAGGAGGAAGAGGAGGAGAAGGAGAAGGAGGAGGAGGAAGAAGAAGAAGAAGAAGAAGAAGAAGAAGAAGAAGAAAACAGAAAAAAAGGAAAAAAAGAAAGAAGAAAGGAGGGAGAAGAATAAGAGGAGGAGGAGAAGAGGAGGAGGAGGAGGAGAAGGAGGAGGAGGAGAAAGACATCTAAGTACAGAGCAGTGTTGGAAGGTCACGCGATGCTTCCGTTAGGCCACGCACTTCCTGCGTTACTCCTCGCCAGCGTGTTTCACTCTTGTACGTCTCCCTAAGTGTGCCGTGACTTTTCTTAACCTTAACCCGTGTTTGGCGTTAAGGCGTGAGACCCGTTTTCTTTAATCCCTCCCGCGAGTGCTGTTCCAGGTGACCTTCATTTGGTGATTGAGTCAAGTCCGCTGGAATTACGTGTTTTCAGGGCGTTACTGGAAAGCAGTGGAAGGATGTGGAGGGCACTGGAAGGAGGTGGAAGGTGATGGAAGGAGGTGGAGGGTACTGGAACGCCTCCTTATAATTCCAGGTTTGTTGGATTCTTCCTGAACGAACGAACGCCGCGGATTCGTAAGTCAGGTCACGCACTGCTGCTTGCCCTCCTGTACCTGCGTGTCGTAAGTCAGGTGTTATCAGCGTGACTCATTCCCGCGTGTTTTACTGCCTTGGCTCAGGTGACACCCCGCCGTGACATCAGATAAAGGTCCGTCTCCCCACCTGCCTCCCCCGTATCTAAGCCAATTACCGGATAAATGGGGTATTAATATGCGCGATTATTATCTCAGTCTAAGAATGGAAGGGGTATGAGTAACTAAGGGTAATTATGTTGGGTTATGGTAGGTTATGGTGTGCTATTCTCTGCGAGGCTTGATCAGGTGAGGTTGGGATAAGATTAGGTTATCGTTTGTTGTTCTGTGCTAGACTAAGTGAGGCCAGATTAGCTCAGGTTAAGTTAAATTAAATTAGATTAAGCTAGGTAAAAATAAATTAGATTAAGTTACGTTAGTTTAGGATAGATTAGATTAACTTAGGTTCAGTTAAAATAGATTATGTTAGGTTAGGTCAAGTTGAAATAAATTAGATTACGTTAGATTAGGTTAAATAAAAATAGATTGTTAGCCTAGGTTAAGTTGAAATAGATTAGATTAAATTAGGTTAGGTTAGGTTAAAATAGATTAGATTAAATTAGATTAAGTTGCGATTTTTTCCCCGTGTCTCTGACGTTGACGGTCAATCCTCGCATCCTGTATTTGTCCTCTCCTAGTTGCGGCAGGTCAGGTTGAGTATTAAATTAAAGCACACTAATATCCCAAGTTCAAAAGCCGAAGTGACTCCCAGCAAGGCAGCGTAAATGGTTTAGTGGCGAGATAGCGGGTTAGCGAGACCCCTTATCGTGTTGAATAGTGTGCGGGAACCTATTGAATTTCCTTATTGATGGCCCTAATATGTCTGCCCTCGCCAATGTTTTTTTTCTTCGTCCCAGCTCCTCCTCCTCCTCGTCCTCCTCGTCCTCCTCCTCCTCCTCCTCCTCCTCCATTCTCCCCTCCGCCATATTGTAACACTCCCCTTAATTACCCTCTATCACTCTCCCTACACACACACACACACACACACACACACACACACACACACACACACACACACACACACTCCCCTTTGTCCCATTATTTCGCCCCAGACACGCGCACACGCACACGCACGGCAGAATGTGTACTCAGACTCATACGCACACGCCCACCTCACACGCACAGATGCACATGTACTTTCCTTGTGCACGCAAACATATAAACTTAAGAAATGAGTTTTGTGTAGAATATTTCACCACACACACACACACACACACACACACACACACACACACACACACACACACACACACTGGAGTTGTAAACAGGCACACGTTCATTAATCTTCATGCACATAAGCACATACACACTATTTTTTTACGTGAATTCGCACAAACAAACATATAAATACACATAAAACTGAAGAGATACACGCATTGACGCACCACCACCACCACCACCACCACCACCACCACCACCACCACTACCACGAACACCAACACCACTGTAATTACTTTTCCAGATTGCATTTCTCAGTACATTGTTCTCCTGTCACCTCCTCCCCGTCCGCTGAGGGAGAAAGGAAGGAAGGAATTCTTCTCCAAGAGAAAACTGAATAAAAGTCCCGACGGGAGGATATTTACTTGAAAACAACAGAAATGGAATAAAAAGAGGCGAAAAATGATACGCGGAAAGCAATACCAGAATAGCAGTTATAATTTCACTGAGTATTAAAAAAAAGCAAGATTGAAATATATGTTTTACACGAATGAGTCCAAATACTCTATTTCTAATACTCGGAATGCACGCAATATACATACATCACGAGATATTATAAAACACATTTAATAAAAATGACAAATATCTTCATCACCTTTCATTAAAAAAAAGTTAAGTTGAAAAAAGAGTAGTATTAGTAAAATAAAAGCTTTACTTTCCACAAGACACACAAGAAAAGAAAGAAAAGCATAACAGATCAATCACTTTCCAGAGAGCAATTTGATAATAGCAAAGAAAGAAAAGATGATAATAGCAAAAAAAAAAGGGGAAAAAAAACTCAGCACATTTAGCCAAACACTAAGGTGATGATAAAAGAAAAGAAAATAAAAACTCTATTACCCTCCACTGAGGACTTCCAAGAACACAACACAACTCACACACACACACACACACACAACACAACATTTTCTATACCTCCATTTTCTTAAGAAAATACAAAATAAACCACCTATCGAATTGACAGGAAACTTCCACAAACGGAATGCAAATGATTGTAGCTGAGCAGGAAGGGAGTCGGTGCTGTCAGGAAGATCAAAGCCACCGCAGTGTTTGGAGAGAAAAGGGACGAGGCTTGGACAGAGGATCATAGGAGGGCGGCGAGGGGACGGGCAGTGGTCCTAAGGAGAGTATAAGGGAGAAGAACAAGTGGAACAAGAAGGTTTAGTGGGTTTATTGTGTCATGGGGAGGTTGAGGTGAAGGTCATGAACGTGAATGGTGTGTAAGGTAAAGTGTGTGTGTGTGTGTGTGTGTGTGTGTGTGTGTGTGGGGAGGCCCAGTGAGGATGGATTCTGTGTTATGACGCGGAAAATTGCAATCATGGTTAAAAGGGAACATTCGCGCCGATATGGAGTTACCTGTCACGCTCCACAGGCACATTTAGCGACCCATAGCCCGTCCATGCAAGGCCAAAACGTCCCACAATTGACTCGCTACCTGGACCGATAGAGCTGCCTTTTATCTCCATCTGTACTTACATTCTGGGGGCTTCTAGTTTGACCTGCACCAATAGACCTTGTGTTTCATTTTTAACTGTGTCGTGTCTCTTTTTA
>NC_087180.1:8019114-8039114 GCF_035594125.1 Scylla paramamosain
ACTACTACTACTACTACTACTACTACTACTTCTACAATGACCAATTCTGTAACAACAACAACAAAAACAACAACTACTACTACTACTACTACTACTACTACTACTACTACTACTACTACTACTACTATTTCTATCCTACTACTTCTACTTCTACTACTACGACTACTGCTGTTCACCTTTGACTGATGCACTAAATCGGGATTTCTCAACCTTTTGCAAGCTGGGCCCTCCAAAGCTGGTTCAGTGCAGTTGGGGTCCCCCTCCTCCCTGTGGCCCTCACACATCCCCCTCTCCAACTATGCCAGCATAGATAGATAGATAGAATCAGATAGACATAGATAGACAGATAGATAGCCCCTGGATAGGCATAACAGCTACATCTCCCTTGTACTAATAACCAGTGAGTCCGTGATTTTCCGTGATTTTTTTTCCCCTCCCTTCCTGTGCTCGCGCTCTCCGGGAAAGTGTACGCGCTCCCCCAAAGTCCCCCTCTCCCCCAGTTGAGAACCACTGCACTAAATAAACCGTGATGATTCATTCTTGATTCATTCAGACAATTATGTCCTCCTGAAAAATGGAGTTTGTACTTTAGCATCTATAAATCAAGCCAGTGTTCTACGTGACATCAGCTCATGGGTGATCTTTTGCTATGATAATGAGAAACCCTAAGGACGTACTCGTATATTCCTCATACTCTCCTTTGCAATTTATCCATATTTTTCATGCCTTCATTAATGTTACTTTTGTCCCACGACCTCCTTTCCTCACTGATCTTGCAATTTAAGTTTGTATATATTTGTCGAATCACAGCAAAGGCAATAGTTATATTATGTTACCATTCTCTTAATTTTCGTTTAAAGTCACCATACGTGTTCAGCATGTCACCTCGCTGCCGTGGCTGTGAAGAATATGGTACTTTCCACTGATATGTAAAACGCAGGAGCGTAAGAAAATAGGTGGAGTACAAGACGCCCACCAAGCTACTTAAAGGAGCTCCTGATAATATATTAATTGCTGGCTAAATACTTTTCAATAAATATATCCTTTGCAAAGACCAGTATGCCGCTTTAAAATGGTACATAAAAAAATTTTACTGAGACTTATTTAACCACTAATTAACTCCATTCAAATTGCATATTTTCCTTTACTAATTCCTATAATTTACAATGCATATTTTAGTTTGGTTCAACACTCGAAAAGAACGCGCTTCCCTGCGTGTGTGAACAAGACATAGGAGAAATTTTCATGGTAAAACTTGGTAGCAAATTGCGGATGACTAGCTGTGATGTGTGGACGGCGTGGTGACGGCCTTTGTGGCGGAATGTGTGTCCAGACCCATAATGTTCACTGCAGAAATATTAGAGTGAGCATAAAGGCAAAGGCCGTGAAGCGGTTTGAACAGCTTTCAGCATGCAATATCTATTTCATCTCCGTGATATCTGTGCCGGATACACTGATACCTTTCCCTTTACGTTTGGCGAACTGTTTCAGAATAAGAGCATCACAAATTAATAGAAAAAGATTGATGCTGCTGGTATTGCAATATAGGTTATTGTACAGCTCCTGTATTGGGTAACACATTTAGTTAACGACTGAGTGTGCCAAGGATACCATCCCGACAAGACAAACTGTGCCTGGCTTGTGTTCTTTCTCCCAGAAGCCATTGTTCCCCGGGCAAGATGTAACTACGGCGGAGTTTAGGAGTTGTGAAGTTGTGATCTTGGAAGTCCAACAAAAATCAGAAGTCAGCGATCTTGTGTGTGTGTGTGTGTGTGTGTGTGTGTGTGTGTGTGTGTGTGTGTGTGTGTGTGTGTGTGTGTGTGTGTGTACGGGTGTGTGTGCGTACGGGTGTGTGTTGCTCGGCAGCTACGAAAGTAAAGGAGACAATAAAAGTTTCCACTACATCAAAAGAATGGCTACTAATATTTATATAATTTTTGATACACTATGTATATATTTGACCATCCGAAACCTATTACTATTTTATTTCTTTACCGTTCGTCGCAATCTGTTTTACTCGAGTCTTAATTGTGTATTCAATATCCTTCTCTCGTGTCGTGTGCTCCTGAATGCTTTCACATAATCAACCCAATGATGGATGGCGTATTGCTCTAAATTATACAACTTGCCTGAGTCTTTTGGGTCTTGATATATGAGAGATTTACGTGGCTTGATACAACAATGACAATGTAAAGGTTGTAGAGAGAGAGAGAGAGAGAGAGAGAGAGAGAGAGAGAGAGAGAGAGAGAGAGAGAGAGAGAGAGAGAGAGAGAGAGAGAGAATCCACATATACGTACCAGTAGAAGTAGGAGGGCAGGTCGGCAGGCTCAGTGGTGGAGCAGGTAAGATTCAAGGTGTTGCCAGGACTCATGTGGATGTCCCTAGAGCCTTCGATCACCGCCATGGATTCTGTAGGAAGAAGCACGGTAGAGTTAGATGCACGAACACCACAGTCACAGCAATAACAATAACGAGGGAGAGATAAAAAGAGAGGCAAATGTATGCTGAGGTAGAGAGACGAGCTGTAGCCAGATGAAGGGAACGAAAGGCAGGTTGCGAAAAGATGTGAAAATGAGGTAACAGGTATGAAAGAAGGAAGAAAATAGGAAGTAAGGCTTATGCAGATGAAATTGGAGTCCTGGGTGAATAGAGCCGAGATAGGAAAGGTCAGGCTCAGTGAGGATGTGAAGGAATACCACGAAAGATGAATGGCAGCCGATGGTGACAAAGACGAGGTTGAGGACCAGGATGGAGGAGGGAGAGGAGGCAAAGGCAAACACTCAAGCACTCAGGCACACAGCAGGTGATTCTGATACTGGGGCACATTAGTCACGCAAACACCCAAGAGACGTGACAAACAGATCCCATCATGGCACCATTAAGGCAACTCCACCTCCCCCCTACTCCCAGCCACTCACCAACAACATATCTGCACTATCAATACTTAATCACAATAACGTCACAATAGCCATCCAGTTTCTGTAAGACGAAGCCACTACTCGACTGTAATATTAAGGTAATTCACTTTTCATTGCTTAGAAGACCAATGCAACGAAGAGATTTTTTTATGTTTCCTGTTGTTTCTCCTCCTCCTCCTCCTTCTCCTCCTCCTCGCCCTTTACTTGTCAAAACACTCATTCAATCAGTCTCCAGATTATAAGTGTTTAAAATTCACCAGGCGCATTGCATTCCTTCTGTTCTGATGCCATCTTGGACCTGCACTAATTGTATTATTAATATATATACTAAAGGAGTGCCGGTGTACCGAGCGGGAGGAGCAAATGGCACATAATCATTAATCTTACATGACGCAGGCGCTTCCTCAGAACGCTCAGTAATAATGAAGGTAACACTGGCAAGGACGACTGGTTCGCCATATTCTGAATTTTGCGCGAGTGCTGAAAATATGAACGAATTTCATACTAAATGTGATCTTTACTTTGTACCGACTCTGTAAATCTGTGTGTGTGTGGGAAAGGAGGGGAGTACGAAGACTGAATGTGAGGCTGGTAAGAAAGGAGGCAGGAGAAGGCAGCAAACAATGACAAAGACCGAAAGACATTTAATATTCATGAAAAAAAAAGATAATAATAGTAATATTCTTGGTCCATTTCTTACCTTTATCTCTTGCATTTTTCATCTCGTTTCGTGCCTGTCTTTGGTTCGGTTGTCATACTCCTACACACCACACACACACCACACACACACACACACACACACACACACACACACACACACACACACACGCACGCACGCACGCACGCACGCACGCACGCACGCATGCACGCACGCACGCACGCACGCACGCACGCACACACACACACACACACACACACACACACACACACACACACACACACACACACACACACACACACACACACACACAGTAGGGATTGCACTTAATGAGAAATTTGTTTTTTTTTCGGCATCCATTCAATCCCGAGGACGGGGCGCACCTCACCAGTGTTTCCTTCATTATTACTGAAAGTTCTGGGGAAGCGCCGCTGCCTTATAAGTAATAATGCGCCACTTGTTCCTACCGCTCGACACTCTGGCTCTCATTCATTATGAACGTTGGTATTAGCATTGGCCAACCATTTCAAAGCGTTAATCCTACTTAACTTCCTTCAGAGTGAAAATCAAATGAGCCATTTTACCGACCTGTTTGCTTTTGCCCAACCTCCTTCACACATAACAAAGCAATCGTGTTCGTAATAAACTCTTTTATTATCATAAGCTTCCTGGGCACAGGGACTCTGGTTACCGTTTCAGTACATGTCGTCGATTCTACTTTCTTGCAAGCGATGAACGAAAAACAAAAGGATCAGCGGTTGGGAGTCCCTTTACTGTGACCTTTAGAACTCTTGTTAGATGATGGTGAGATTTGTTATTTCTCTGTTACTGTGACATTTCACTTCCTGTTGCTTGTGTCACTGCCCTCTCGCTTGCACAGAAAAAAAAAAAAAGGAGCGTAAACTAATTAGATGAACCATTAATTATTCCACTACTCTGTCAGTCGGTCATGATAATATTGATGCCAGTAACACACCGGCAGCTCCCTCGTCGGTTGCTCTGATAAATACTGAAATATATCGTGTAGCGTTATTATTATTATTGTTGTTGTTGTTGTTGTTGTTGTTGTTGTTGTTTGCGTCATTTTCATCCTCATGGCCATTACGATGTTGCTGTTGTTGTTGTTGATGATGTCGTTGTCATTGTCGTCATTGTTGTTGTTGTTGTTGTTGTTGTTGTTGTTGTTGTTGTTGTTGTAGCTGCTCGTGAAGCAATCAGTTTTAGTGCGCAAATAAAAAGACCCAATTCTCATACTCGATATTGAAAAGGAGCGCGATATTAAAGTCCGAAAAATTACAATATTCCTCAGCCTTTTGTTCGACATGACGTTTCTTTCCTTATTTTTCTTTCGCTCGTAGTCTCTGGGTGCGTTGGTATTGTGTGAGTGTGGAGGGAAGAGACTAGGGAGATAAAGGAAGAATAAAGGAAAACGTGTAAAATAGGAATTAATTAAAGGCAGACTGCAATAAAGAGAAGACTGAGGTTATTAAGATGAAGTTTATACCTGTTCTATTGCCTAATTAGGATGGGAGACTCAAATATATGGTCGACTCATTATTGGGGTTGGGATTAAGGAGGGTTGGGATGGTAGGGAGGAGGGGGAAGATTAGCAGATCCCTCTCTCTCTTCCCCCATCACTCTCAGCACACACACACACACACACACACACACACACACACACACACACACACACACACACGAGGGATTTTCCAAAGAATGTTCCAAAGTTTGTGTAATTATCATTTTTATTCATCATCTTGTGATTTTTCTTCCTGATTTATTTATCTTTTTATTTATTTATTTTTTTTTGTAATAGGTGCAGCATTTATTGGTGTGTGTTTTCTTTCTATTAATTACTTTCTTTTGATATTAAAATAGTGTACACACACACACCAACACACACACACACACACACACACACACACACACACACACACACACACACACACACACGTGTTAAGAAAATACAATAAAGAACCTTAAAAAAGTAAAGGGAATAAGGATGTGCAAAAATAGTTTTCCATGTAAAGCTTATAGATCAGTGAAATCCATTAACAAAAGAAGCGGTGCGTGCAAACACCTTTAGAGAAATATGAGCTGTTATCTGAATGCATTATGAGCTTGTTCACCCCTACTATGAGTAAGTAAATACATGTGGATAAGTACACTCACAAAGCCGATCTGCTCCCACGACATGCTTTTAAACACACAATACGGACACGAAGCTTTCGGAAATAAACTCCTTACAAGTACATAAGCTTCAAATTGATACAAGAAAGCTTATCAGTACACAGACACGTTTATCCTCTCTTCTCAATATCATGGCGGACTCTCCTTTGTGTACAAATCCTTTTAGTTCCCCGGTGAATGTATCTCAGAAATCCGGACTGGAGGGATACTAACAGATGGCGGGGACCAGGCAGCCTCCACCCCGCCAGTTTAGCTGCAGATCACAAGTCCAATCGCTCAGATGCGGGTGGTATCCTAGATATCCTGGTGCATCTTCCTGGGCTTTCTCGCTCTTTTCTTTTCTCTCCCTTGCGCCCTGTCATCCTCCCCTTCCTCACGTATTCTGTCCTTCTTTTCCCCTCTGCTCTCCTGACCCCTGCTGAGGCCGCAAAACCTGGCAGGGGATCTGGAGGACTCGGGGAGATGTATGGCGGAAGAGTGACACGCAGGGAGGGAGGAAATAGGGAGAAAGGAACGTGAAAAGGTGAGGTGAACATGATGACGATGATGACGATGGAGACGATAATAGATTAATTTACGGGTCTGTCTGTTACTTGTACGTGCTTTCTTACAAATTCATGTCTGTATCATTATTTAATTTTGATAATATGGCGTCTTAGTGTCAGAGAGCTTTGAGGAAGTAAAGATAATGACATTATTTTTTAGACCTGCCGTTTGGTGCGCTACAGAGCTTTGATAACATTATATGATTTTTGAAATTATCCTTGATATATTCGATATATCCACTTTACTGTTATGATTGCTGAAAACTGAAATAAAATAAAGATAAAGGAACAAACTATCCATCATATATTATACAGAATCTACCGTTTGGTATCTTGAAGGATTTTGATGAGATCTCACAAATTATGATGCTGTTCGCTAACATCCACGTTCTTCCCGTATTTTTTAAAGGAACGCAGAGTGCAGAGCCTTTCTGTTTGCCTTGCAGCTCTCGCCCATCTCCCATTGTAACGCAGAGCCAGTAATGCCTCGCCCATCCACTTACTGAGGACTGCCAATCACTTCATAAACACCAGCCCATTGTCCGCTCAAGTGCCGCGCTCCTCAGAGCGGTGTTCAGCTCCTGGCAGGGACGGAGCGGCTTATGAGCTTTGTGGTGTAAGGAAGACGGCCGATGTTCATATATTTTTCACAAAGGAGCATAAATGAACACAAGGCAAGAGCAAAGAGCAGCAGGAGTTGGTCCTCCCGAGGTTGTTCGTGGTAAGCCACACTAACCTGAAATAAGAGGTGATAGTTTTTGGCGTTGGCGGAGGAAAAGAGACACAACAAGGAAGTATTGAGGCACTGTGGGGGAGCAGCAGCCCCACCTCATATCCTGTGTCGGAAATTGGGGAAGGCGAGGACTTGTGAAGCCAAAGTATTATACTTTCTGGTGATACATAAATAAATACATGCACTCATTTCCTATATATATATATATATATATATATATATATATATATATATATATATATATATATATATATATATATATATATATATATATATATATATATATATATATATATATATATATATATATATATATATATATATATATATATATATATATATATATATATATAATTATGTAATGAAGAATATAATGACGCTCAGAATATATGCATTTTCAGGTCTAATTTCATTGCTAATTAGTGAGGTCATAATAAAGAAATGATCATGTGTATACCATATTTGTGCAGGGATGGCCGTGTGTGTGTGTGTGTGTGTGTGTGTGTGTGTGTGTGTGTGTGTGTGTGTGTGTGTGTGTGTGTGTGTGTGTGTGTGTGTGTGTGTGTTACAGCGAGCAGAAAATGGGTTAATGAATAAAATATGCATTTCTGTTATGCCAGAAATATGACATTTACCAAACAGTAGTAAAAGGACGTGTGTTAAAATAAAGATGAGAGAGAGAGAGAGAGAGAGAGAGAGAGAGAGAGAGAGAGAGAGAGAGAGAGAGAGAGAGAGAGATGCGGGTAATTTGTCTACGGTAACTTGGATACAGTAAGGGAAGAGTGAGAGGGAGAGGGTGAGTGTGGCGCGTCAGGGTGAGGCGAGGGAGAGAGATGCGTCTTGAGGGAGCCATCGAGTTCTGCTACAATATATACAGGAGGTCGTAAAGGATAGCTAGGGGTCCTCTCTCTCTCTCTCTCTCTCTCTCTCTCTCTCTCTCTCTCTCTCTCTCTCTCTCTCTCTCTCTCTCTCTCAGATGAAGAGAAAGCCTGGAGAGTCCTAAAAATAATGCACATCATGACAGTCTCATCCATATTTTCCCTTTTATTCTTTCCTCACACATTTGATGCATCGTGTGAATCCCTCTCCTCAGAATGCGCCTCTCTCTGAAACTGATGAAAATAATAAAGGTGATGGTGACAGGAGGAGGAGGAGGAGGAGGGGGATATAACAGTAACAACAGTGATGATAACAGTGATATTAGTGCTTCAGGTAAAGAGAAATACGGATGGTGTGAAGTGGCGATTAATTCCTGGAGATTATTAAGCAATTGGAAGAGATTAAGAAGCAGTCTGAAGCATTGGGTCCCTGCACGGAATATCAATGAGGTTGGAAATTAATATGTGAGCCGGCGGAGGACAGGAGGGAGGCAGGGAGGGAAGGAGGGAGGCAGGGAAACAGGGAGGGAAGGAGGGAGACAGTGGTAGGAGGGAGGGAGTCAGGTGCAAGGTAGGATCATCTGTTGAGGGAGGGAGGGAGGGAGGGTGGGAAGGAGGGACGAAGGATGGATGAACTTGCACTGAAGGAGAAAGTGTGTATGTGATATATTGGCTCAGTAAGTCCTAACTAAACTCCTTTACTGGCGGATGGGTTTATTTCCTTAAAGCCTCATCCATTTAGTCTAGTCGGATTTTATGATCATCCAACCACTCACGTTTACTCTCACAATCACATATTTGACTCTCACACGCACATATTTGACTGGAACCCATAACCAAGAATCATTCACTCACTCACTCGTTCACTGTCATTCACTCACACAATCGCTCACTAATAAGCTCACTTACTGACTTAATCACCTCGTCTTTCTGTCTATCCCTCTTTCACTTTGTCAGTTAGTTAGTCAATCATTCAATCACTCTTTCACTCATTCATCCTTACCCAATTGTCCAAACTTGGTGACAATTTGCTTCCATTTTCCAGAATACCATTCCTGTCTCTTCTGTTTTTTTATCTTATCCTTTCTCTCTCTCTCTCTCTCTCTCTCTCTCTCTCTCTCTCTCTCTCTCTCTCTCTCTCTCTCTCTCTCTCTCTCTCTCTCTCTCGTACTCTTCCTTAATCCCGTCACCTGCGTCGTTAATTAGAGCGGGATGTCCAGGAACGATTAGTGTCTCGTTCACGCGCACTTCGTTAAATCTGCCGCGATGGAGGAATAGGAAGAGGAGGAGGAGGAGTAGGAGGAGGAGGAGGAGGAGGAGGAGGAGGAGGAGGAGGAGGAGGAGGAGGAGGAGGAAGATGACGACCAAGAGGAGGAGGAGGAAGACAACGACCAAGAGGAGAAGGAATCAGAACACGTAGAGGTTATAAAATTGGGAAGGAAGTGGAGATGGAAGATGATAATGATGATGATGATGATGATGATGATGATGATGATGATGATGTTGCTGGGGATGATGGTATAAAATCACGTACTAGATGTAAGGTTGGAAAACAGATACAAGGAAGCTGTTTGGTTTATAATAAGGGAGTCTATCGACCTACGTGTTACTGCTAGTTAGCTGCGCGAGGGAGATGAGGGGAGATTATAAGGAGGAGGAAGAGGAGGAGGAGGAGGAGGAGGAGGAGGAGGAGGAGGAGGAGGAGGAGGAGGAGGAGGAGGAGATTTTTTATTAAAGTAAGAGTCAGAAGGTCAGCCACGAGTTTGTTTATTATTTCCAGTACAAGGTATTGCTCCTCTGCGTCTGGCTATCTATATGTGCTCTCTCTCTCTCTCTCTCTCTCTCTCTCTCTCTCTCTCTCTCTCTCTCTCTCTCTCTCTCTCTCTCTCTCTCTCTCTCTCTCTCACACACACACACACACACACACACACACACACACGTTTCAATATCAATTACTTAAGGTACAATATTACATTAAATGATGTAAATATTTTGCAGATGAGATTCATTGTCCTCGGTATCGCCATTGCAACAGGGAACATTTTTATTGTTAATACATCGAGTAATTGAGGCTTCAGACGAGACGTAATTCAGTTAAAGAAAACGTTGTAAGGTTTCAGCACTGCCAGCACGTGAATGTTGTGAATAACGAGTTACTATTTATCTTTATGAAGAGGAAGGGCATAATTACTGATCAAATTACTGATAATTAACATGGAAGTGCTGCCATCAACTCCAGGAATGTTGTGTTGTCACGCGTGTGTTGTTGTGCAGCGCCGGAAATGTTTGCCTGGAATGAGACTTGTGAAGATGTGCCTTAGGGAACATAGTAAATTAACGTACTAGTAGTGAATGCTTTTTGAATATTCAGATTGTAATGTCCGATAAATGATAATGTAATGGCGTCTAAAATAACAAGAATGAAAATTATGTTGATGGTGATGATGGTGAAGGAACGTAGTAAATTATCGCACTAGTAGTGAATGCAATTTGAATATCTAAATTGTAAAATCCGAGAAATGATGATGTAATGGGATCTAAAATAACAGCAGTGATAAGTAATTATGTTGATGGTGATGATGGTGATGATGGCGATGATGATGATGTCAGAGATTACTAACAGTGATAGTAATGTAGTTCTTCATAATTACACCATCAGAATCAATAATTGTAATATTAATGCATCTCGTAGTCAATAGAAAAAAGACAAGAAAAGAAACATAAGTAAAAAAAAAAAGCGAAGAAACAAAAAAACTGAAAAAAAAAATAAAAGAAAGAAAGGAAGAAGCAAGAGGAGGACAAGAAGAATCCAAGAGGGAGGGAGAAGAGGCTGAGAGGGAAGGGAGGTGTTGGTGCCAGACATACATCAGAAAGTTTTGTCTCTAAACTCGTATGTTCCCAGACGGTGCCTCGTTTGTATACAGTTGAGAGAGAGAGAGAGAGAGAGAGAGAGAGAGAGAGGAGAGAGAGAGAGAGAGAGGAGAGAGAGAGAGAGAGAGGAGAGAGAGAGAGAGAGAGAGAGAGAGCATCGTCTTATCCCGTTATCATCTTTGCGAACTGTAAAATAACAACCTCCTCTTTATAATTTTCTGGTTTCTGCTTTTTGTCTTTCTTTTCCTTTACGTTCCTCTACATTTCTCTTTGTATTTATCTTATGTTACTTGCGTTTGTGTTTGTTTCTCTTTGTCTGTCTGTCTTTTTATGTGTTTGTTTGGTCTGTATTTGTGAGTTCCTTTGTTTGTTAACCTGTGTTTGTGTTTGTCTTTTGGTGCCTTTAATCGCCCGTGTTTGATTGGATTTGGGCTTGTTTGTATTTCTTTGTCTGTTTATTTGCGTCCGTGTCTATATCGTTGTTTGTGTATCCTTATCTGTGTTTGTTTGCCGTTGTTGTCTTAGTCTGTTTCTTTGTATTTGTTTGTGTGTCTTTGTGTTTATCCGTATCTGTGTTTTGTTTATATATATTTTTTTTACTTATTTGTTTCTGCTCGTGTCAGTGGCTTTGTGCACCATTATGGATGCGCACTTGTTTATGCATATGTGACCCCAACAACAGGCAAAAAGAGAGAGAAAAATTGCATACTTTGGCTTGCAACACCGTCAGTGCGGGAGAAAAAAAAATAAGCAAGTGTTGTTTTTCCTCATAGATAAAAGGTAATGGTGTTTGTGATGCCTTGAAAATAATATAGAATGAAGGAATTGATGTACGAATATTTTGAAGATTATAATAGAAAGATTATAATACAAATATAGCAAAATCCTCTTCACTACTGTAGTATTCTTGTATTAAAGTTTATTTCATAGTCAAAATTGAATAAGCCGTCGTGCAATAATGGTTTTTAAATAATGAAGGTAAAATGGTGCTTAATTAAATAAACGTAAACGAGTATAATATTATTGCATTTTTGTAGCCAAAAATGCAATAAGTTCGCGGTGTACAATAATAACTCAAAACGTACGAGTTTCCCCTTTACACGTGGAGAATATATAGCTTACTGAAACCCCGATATGTGAGCCACGGTCTGAAATCCCCCTAGCGGCGTGTTTTGAAAATAAACACGATGTTGAACTCGACCAAGAGAAATAACACCGCCACCACCATCGCCACGCCACCACCATCACCAATGCCACCACCACCACCACTACCACCACCACTACCATCACATTGTACCTCCACTACGGGCACCACACATTACTGAAAGCACTGAAGCCTACTCTGACAAACAACAATACCTACTCCTCACACTTTTCCTTTATACTCGTACTTAAGCTGTTTTTCCTTAAATACTGTGCCTGGTGCAGTGTACTAGTGTAGCTAATTCAACCAGGCTAATTAGGAGTTAAAGATTTCGTGTTGTTTGGGGTGCACTGCTGTTTACTTCTACATCCACAACACCAGCGCACTTACTGGGACTGCCACGTGTAAGGCCGATGGGTCCTTGCAGTTTCTCTTACGTTCTAATGTAAATCCCACCACCGCCACCATCACCACCATCACCACCACCATCCTCACACCACGGAAACATTATAAGCACAAAATGAACCTCGGTAATAATTCTCCTTTCCCCCTCGCATCTCCCCTGATAACGCGACACACGATGTTGCTTTAGGCAGGTCATGGCGCGCTGCTGATCATGTTACTCGCCGCGCTTCTCTTTTCCCCGAACTTCCGGACAGCAGGTAATAGGCGCTAACTCCGGGAACTCGATGCCGTGGGTGGGACTCGGACTAGGTCGCAGAGAACGCCACGCACACTCACGAGCCGCCATGTCAGGCCGTTCCCAAATCCCACAGAGACTTTTTTCTTTTAAGTAACTCTGGAAACGCGGTTGTCGTTGGGGGGATTCGAACAGGTCACGGAGAACACAACGCACTCAGCAACCACTCAGCCAGATCGTCCTAAACCCAGCAGGGACATGTTTTAAACTGCGGTCATCTTGTTTCTCTCTCTCTCTCTCTCTCTCCTCTCTCTCTCTCTCTCTCTCTCTCTCTCTCTCTCTCTCTCTCTCTCTCTCTCTCTCTCTCTCTCTCATCCAAACTCATCCCCCGATACTTGGTTTCGAGTTGAAATTCATTCCGGTTACGGCCAGGTTCCTTGTAACTATGGCAACGTGGCAAGTCCTGTATGTTTTTTTTTTTTTTTTTTTTTTTGCCAGTCTCTCATCCATTTCCACCCTTCCAAATTAGCGGACGAGAAAGGAGGGGTATTGGAGCAAGGGATATCAGGGTTGGTCCTGTACTGCTACGGTTGGAATTAGCCTTTCCAGCAACTCCTCTTTTATGTGTGTGTTAATCCCTCTTGCACTAATTCCCGTTTATATTCCGTAATGAAGCTTGTTGTGTTGGTTCACTGGAGAATAAATGGGGATGCAAAAATGGGAGACTGTGTGGAAGGAATTTGTTAACCCTTCCTGCACTACTGTCATGCTTGTTTTTATCTGGCAGTGGAGCTTGATGTGTTTTGGTTCAGTGTTGACAAAAATTGTGTTGGAAATGGGTGACTATTGAGGAAAGTTTGTTACGCCTTCGTGCATTTGTCTGCGTGTTTGAAGCTCTTTTTTGTGCATTACTGAAATGGTGACTGAATAGAGAGTTGCAAAGCAGGTGACCTCCATGGAAGGTAGTTAAGATGAATGTCGAGGTCTTCTCTCCTCAGTTAGCTAAAGGTCGAGGCCAAAGAGACGAATGTTGTTGCCGAACTTGTTGTTGCTTTGATGCCGAAACTCCAATGGCTGAATGACAGACAGGGGCTTCTACAGTCTGGCCAGATTAACATTGTGAAGTAAGTGTTGACCCGTCCCTTTCAGCGGCTCCCAATCTAACTAATTCCCCTTTACATAGTTCGGTACAAGACACGTGAACCAGGAAGCTGTTAGTAGAAAACCGGTTCATTCAGTGAAGGAGGTACCCGAGGACTATTTCAGGAAGCAGTGGTAAGAGGCAGGTTCGTCCGTCACGTTAATACAAACAGACGAACATTAAGAGTGCTATAGCGCGGGAGAAGAAGGACGAGGACCAGGACCTTGAAACACTTATTCCTCTCATTACGACTGTTTTCAAAGGCCATAGAGATGAATAGCTGGGTTCTCATAGCTAATTTTCCCATTGACAGTTAAGAATGCTTATCAAACACGGAGTAGAAACATGAAAAACACCATTAAAAACCTGACTGACTCCCACCACAGCCTGCCAAAAGTAGTCGAGAGAAGGCGGAGAAACGTGTGACAGGAACTTGGGTACGAAGGAAAATTCAAGCTGCAAGAAACTCACCAACGACGCTGAGGTTGAAGGCCCGTGAGATTCTTTGGCTCCGTGGACACCTGGCACTCGTATATCCCGGAGTCCCTCTTCTGCGGGCTGGTGATCTTGAGGACCCAGTCTGGGGATCCTTCAGAGTGCAAGGGTGTGAAGCGCTGGTCGGAGGTGTAGGAGAAGGAGACCCACTGTGAGAACATGCGCGTCCCTCTTCCTCAGCCACGTCACCTGCGCAGGGGAGAGAACATGAGTGAGGGGAGAGGGAGAATGCGTCTCTTCACGGCACCTGAGGGAGGGGAGAGAGACAGCTGGAGGAACTATTTGTCTCTCTCAGTGTGCCTAAGTGAGATAAAACGTGGAGAAGGAAGTTTACTCTCAACGTCATCTGCAACAGAGAGAGAGAGAGAGAGAGAGAGAGAGAGAGAGAGAGAGAGAGAGAGAGAGAGAGAGAGAGAGAGAGAGAGAGAGAGAGAGAGAGAGAGACTTGTTTTTCCCAGCAAGTTAGGTGAATGAGTTCCAGGGACGGAGACGATAGTTGGAGGAGTCTTTCTAACTCAGGTGACGAAGGGTAAGAACAGGATGCATAATTTTGCTTTCCTCCACATAATCTTGAGAGAGAGAGAGAGAGAGAGAGAGAGAGAGAGAGAGAGAGAGAGAGAGAGAGAGAGAGAGAGAGAGAGAGAGAGAGAGAGAGAGAGAGAGAGAGAGAGAGGGGGGGATTTTCTTTTCTCGTGTACTGTTTAGATAAGAGTGGTAATGGGTAAAGTGCTATTTAGTCCCCACTCAAAAAAAAAAAAAAGGAAAAAAGACTTAAAAGGAAATATTTTGTCGTCTATTGCGTAACCCCAGAAAGGAAGAAGCGTAGGGCATTTAAATTTTTCACCAAATTCTTTGAACTTGAGGTGCGAAACGAGATGAAATTCGTGAACCGTAAGCGAGAGAAAAAAAAAGGGTAATTGGGGGAATGAAAACCTGTTGTAGTCGCGCAAAGGAAAGGCGAGGAGTGGAGGGACTAATTAGATGAAGAATGTCAGGCATGAGTTTGAATAGGGGAAGGAATGAAAGTGTGAAGTCAGGGTGAAATATGAAAGAACGTGATATGAATATGACGAAGTGTCGGTAATGTACTGAAAAAAAAAGGTCAAACCTACCAAAGAAGACAATTTTTAAGTGGTAAAAGAATGAAGAGCATAAGAATATAAGAACACGGTAGAGGGAATGAAAGAACGTAAGGACACAAAAGATATCGTAAAAAAAAAAAAAAAAACTGTACACGTGGTAGTTCTTGTGGAATTGTGATGATGAAACACATGATATAACGGGGAAAACTTTATTTCCCTAAAGTTTCCACATCTGAGGAAGACAATTATCAAAACATTAAAGAAAATAAAGTTCTCCTGCTAATTCCTGGTGTTTCATTACCACCACAATCCCAAATATATTTACCTAGGCGTATCTACAATCATCCCTCCAATATTTGTCTGTACGTTTTGATTCGGCACAAACCTAATTTCTGAGTCTATTCCATTCATCTACCTACCCCACCTACCCGTCACTTCTAGCCATATCCTGATTAACAACCCGAGGAATTTTCTTTATATCACCCATGTTATATCGTTTATGTCATTTTGAATACCTCTATCACATCTCCTCCAAACTTACACCTCTCGAAAAGAATAAAGAGGTTGTAATATGAGAGATGTTCCGAAGATGAGAAAAATACGAACTAAGTACTGAATTAAAGAAGGGAATTCGGAGTGACACTTGGAAATAGAAAAAAAAAAAAGGTCAAGGACTGAAAGTGTAAGCAGGATGCAATATGAAAGAACCATGCCACGGAGATGAAAATATGAGGGTACCGGGAATGAAGGATGAAGGGAGAGATACGTAGGTGTGAAGAAAATGAAAATATGAATCCTCGTGCCATAATCCCGTCTTAACCTGTGAGGAATTACTGTGGGGGGGGGGGATATGAATAATAAGTCAGGGAAATTGATGTACATAATGCATTGATGGAGGTTAATTAAGAAGCTGGAATAAGAAAAAAAAAAAAAAGGAAAAGAAGGAAGTTTTGCTGGAAATATAGATGTGAAATTACGCTGCACAATAATTTAATAAACATGTTGAAGACATCCTGGCTTACTGTTGTCACATTCCCAAACTCTCTCTTATTATTATTTCTTGTAGTTTTCATAAATTCTCGAAAATGTTCCGCTGGGTATAACACGTATTTTCCATGCCACTCTTTTTGCCTCTGCCTTTAGTCTTCATTTCCTTAACCTGTGTATAAGTAAAAAAAAAAAAAAAAAACTGAGACCCTTAATTAATAATAAAAAAAAAAATTGTTGTGTAAAAACATGAGAAAAAAAATATGAGAAAAAATAAAATTTCGACTTTCAACATAATCCTGAAGAAAAAAAATTGTAATCCAAGATAATTAATACCAAAGATTCTTGAAGGTTATTTACCGTAGAAAATCCGGGATGATTATGAACAGCCGCAGGGGATTAGTGAACAGCTTACTGCGCCGAGGGATTATGTGTAAACAAGATTATTTTTACTAGGCCACAAATCAGCAGGCGGTGATAATAAGGTTACGGACCCTCTAATGGCCTGCTTGAGTCATTACCAGGCGGGGGAATACAGTGCGCAATGACTTAATGGAGTGATGATTAAGAAAAATGTACGCCCAAGTTTTTATCTCTCTTCCCACTCCCATTTTTTTGTTCCCTGAGGATGGCAGAGTCCCGGTGAGTGGAAACAGTATTTGGGCGATGCGTCAGGCGTAATGAAATGTTGTTATCCTTTATTGGCGGGGACCACGAGGGTTCTTATTGTTTTGTTTTGAGTTTTCTTCTTTTTTATCAATTAGGTCTTCTTTTACGTACTGCTGCTGCTGCTGCTGCTACCACTGTTATTTCATCTAATAATAGTACTTCTGTTACCTTTTGTTACTATTACTACTATTATTGCTGTTACTACTACTACTACTACTACTACTACTACTACTACTACTACTACTACTACTACTACTACAACTACTTCTTCTACTATACTGTTACTGCTACTAATACTACTACAACTACTACTACTGCTATATTGGTACTGCTACTACTACTACTACTACAACTACTACTCCTACTATACTACTACTACTACTACTACTACCACCATTACTACTACTACTACTACTACTACTACTACTACTACTACTACTTCTACTATACTAGTGCTACTACTACTACAACTACTACTTCTACTATACTACTACTACTACTACTTCTACTATACTACTACTACTACTACTACTACTACTACTACTACTACTACTACTACTACTACTACTACTACTACTACTACTACTCTACTGGTACTACTACTACTACTACTATTATTGATCAAATACGAGTTACTTAAGTCACCCGCAATTTTTTTTTCTGTCCCAATTAAATAGGTTGTATTTTATATACTACTACTACTACTACTACTACTACTACTACTACTACTACTACTACTACTACTATTTTTTTTTTTACGTAGGAGGGACACTGGCCAAGGGCAACAAAAATCCAATAAGAAAAAACCCCGCTGAGATGCCAGTCCCAGAATAGAGTCCAAAGCGGTAGTCAAAAATTGAAGGATAAGTGTCTTGAGACCTCCTTAAAGGAGTTCAAGTTATAGAGAGGTGGAAATACAGAAGCAGGCAGGGAGTTCCAGAGTTTACCAGAAAAATGGATGAATGATTGAGAATACTGGTTAACTCTTGCATTAGAGAGGTGGACAGAATAGGGGTGAGAGAAAGAAGAAAGTTTTGTGCAGCGAGGCAGCGAGGGTGAGGGGGCCATGCAGTTAGCAAGATTAGAAGAGCAGTTAGCATAAGAATAGCTGTAGAAGATAGCAAGAGATGCACCATTGCGTCGATGAAAAAAAGGCTGAAGACAATCAGTTATAGGAGAGGGATTGATGAGATGAAAACCTTTTGATTCCATTCTGTCTAAAAGAGCGGTAAGAGTGGAACCCCTCCCCAGACATGTGTAGCATACTCCATACATGGACAGATAAGGCCCCTGTACAGAGTTAGCAGCTGGGGGAGTGAGAAAACTAGAGGAGACGTCTCAGAACACCTAACTTCATAGAAGCTGTTTTAGCTAGTGATGAGATTTGAAGTTTCCATTTTAGATTATAAGAAAAAGTCAGACAGAGGATGTTCAGTGTAAAAGATGGGGACAGTTGAGTGTCACTGAAGAAGAGGGCATAGTTGTCTGGAAGGTTGTGTCGAGTTGATAGATGGAGGAATTGAGTTTTTGAGGCACTGAACAATATCAAGTTTGCTCTGCCCCAATCAGAAATTTTAGAGAGATCAGAAGTCAGGCGTTCTGTGGTCTCTCTGCGTGAATTGTTTACTTCCCGAAGGGTTGGACGTCTACGAAAAGACGTAGAAAAGTGCAGGGTGGTATCACCAACATAGGAGTGGATAGGACAAGAAGTTTGATTTAGATCATTGATGAATAACAGGAAGAGAGTGGGTGAAAAGACAGAACCCTGAAGAACACCACTGTCAAAAGATTAAGGAGAAGAACAGTGACCATCTACCACAGCAGCAATAGAACGGCCAACAAAGAAACTTGAGATGAAGTTACAGAGAGAAGGATAGAAGCCGTAGGAGGGTAGTTTGGAAATCAAAGTTTTGTGCCAGACTAAATCAAAAGCTTTTGATATGTCTAAGGCAACAGCAAAAGTTTTACCAAAATCTCTAAAACAGGATGACCAAGACTCAGTAAAAAAGGCCAGAAAATCAATAGTAGACTACTACCAGTAGACTACTACTATACTGCTACTACTACTACTGTTACTACTACTACTACTACTACTACTACTACTACTACTACTACTACTACTACTACTACTACTACTACTACTGCTGTTGATGAAATACAAGTTACTTAAGTCACCTGTAATTTTTCTATGCCAATTAACTAAGTTATATTTTATATACTACTACTACTACTACTATTGCTACTGCTGCTACTACTACTACTACTACTACTACTACTACTACTACTACTTCTCTACTACTACTACTACTACTACTACTACTACTACTACTACTGATGAAGTATGAGTTACTTAAGTCACCTGTAATTTTTCTAAGCCAATTAACTAGGTTGTATTTTATATCCTATTTACGTTACAGGTTCGGAAAACGCTCAAGAAAACAATAGAACGAGAGGAAAAATGTTTACTGCGTGTTTTTCATGTTGTGCAGTAGAAAGAGAAGCAGCAGCTGGATATTACCAACACAGCCTCGACCTTTAAATCCACGTCGGGTATTGGAGCGGGGAGGAAGGATCCGCACCGCACCATTTACTGACGTTTCTCTTTAACTTGATTACATTATATATTTCTTCCCCTATAACCACATCCAGCCTCGCTCAGCCTCACTGCTCCCAGCTTACCTTTCCTCCCCTCCCATCCCGCTGCGAGCCTTCCCTCCTGCACCTATTCCGTCCAAGCCTGCAGCCGCCCCGCTCCATCAGGCCCCTCTCAGCCCCGTCCATTCCAGACTATGTTATTAGATATCCCCTCTTTTTCAACCCCACTTCACTGTTCTCACACACGGCGCCTCCGCTTCTCCCCTCCGCCTTTCCATTTCTCCATCTTCCTCTACCACGATACCGGCCAGCCATTTGCCTCCCTCCTCGTTCCGCCCTGGTACCATCACCACTACCATCAACACACCATCACCACCACCGCCGCCACAGCTGCATCTCTGTGTCTATGTATCTCCTGCCTGGCCGCGCTCCATTTGGCCGATATATTGCCTAC
>NC_087180.1:8044114-8059114 GCF_035594125.1 Scylla paramamosain
TCAAAGAAAAAAAAGAAGGAAATATTTGCTGCGAATGAATGTTTTAGCTGCAAATTATACTTTTATCGGGGTTAATAATTCGGTGTGTGAGTTGAGAGAGAGAGAGAGATGAGAGAGAGAGAGAGAGAGAGAGAGAGAGAGAGAGAGAGAGAGAGAGAGAGAGTTGTCCCTTCAATTTATTTTAGCTAATTTTATTCAATATATTTTACATTTATTTACTTATCTATTTTTACTTGAATTGTTCATATGTATGCAATATTTATTTACATTCATATTAATCGTATTCTTCTTTATTATTACTGTTTATTTATTTAATTTTAGGGGAGAGAGAGAGATATTTATTTAATTTTAGGGGAGAGAGAGAGAGAGAGAGAGAAGAGAGAGAGAGGAGAGAGAGAGAGAGGAGAGAGAGGAGAGAGAGAGAGAGAGAGAGAGAGAGAGAGGAGAGAGAGGCCAGTGAAGCTTTCCATTGTATTTTTGTGTATCATTATTTTCTTGTATTCCATTTTTCTCCTGTCTTGCTTCATCCATCGCTTCGCTACACACACACACACACACATACACACACACACACACCACACACACACACACACACACACACACACACACGAATAAATGTTTTTTTTTTTCTCTCTCTCTCTCTCTCTCTCTCTCTCTCTCTCTCTCTCTCTCTCTCTCTCTCTCTCTCTCTCTCTCTCTCTCTCTCTCTCTCACGTCTCTCGTCCACCAATGCTATTTGAGTAAGCGACATTTTTTTGCGCGTTACCAAATTTTCATGTGCCATCAGTCAGTATCAGCTCGTACTCAGGTGTCAATATTTCCGCCGGATAATTAATGACTGTCCAGGTAAACTCACCTGCTAAAAAAATAAATGTAGCGCAGGAGAAGCAAAAGACGGCACGGCAGATTAGTGTGACGGGAATGAGGGACGGGTTGAAAATGGAAAGGGAAGAGAGAATGAGGTTTGAGGAAGGGAATATTAGAAGAGAAGGAACGGGGCGAGAAGAAAGAAGGGGAAGGAAGGAAGGAGGAAACGAAAGGAGAGGAAGGTAAGAAGGAAATAATTGAGGGAGAGAGAAGGGGATGTAAAGGAAGGAGAGAAGTGAAGGAGGAAAAAGGAGGAAAAGATAGAACAAAGGGAAACGAAGAGAGAGAGAGAGAGAGAGAGAGAGAGAAGAGAGAGAGAGAAGAGAGAGAGAGAGAGAGAGAGAGAGAGAGAGAGAGAGAGAGAGAAACTGACAAACATGAGGGAGAGGTAAGGAAATGGCAAGGGTTCAGTAATCAAATACACAAGCAAGGCCACAAGTCACACTCATGCCACCTTAAATAATCATAAATTCTACATATTGATCAACAAACTCCTCGCTGCCTTTACCTCTCCACCGCTGACACCAACACCCAACACAGCCCAGCCCGGCGCAGCACAGCACACATACACACGCACACAAACACTCATTCACAGCCACCACAAACACGCTGATCCGATTACGGCCACCGGATACCGGGTCTAAATATCTACCGACAGTGTGCCGCTGCCGCCCCCGTCACGCAACAGTCTGACTCACTACCCGGCTGGGAAAGGTGTGCGTGGAGGTTGATAACGAGAAAGCTGTGTGCGTAGGAGATGTACAGGTGCTGAGGGGAGCGGGGAATTCCAACGTAGGAAAAGAAAACGGGGAATGAAGGTGATAGAAGAACAGGAGGTAAAGGAAGGAATTAGGGGAGAACGGAAAAAAAAAGAATGATCATGGGGGAGTATGGTACGATATGATGATAAAGGAATGAAGAGGAGTAATATAAAAGACGGAGTGGAGGAAATTTAAATGGAAAGAGAGAGAGAATGAAAAGGATGAAAGAAAGCATTAGGAATGAAAAGAAGAGATGTAAAAGAAGGTTGAAGTGGGAAAATATTAAGTATGAAAGGCAATTCTAGAGAAGATGGCATAAAAAAACATAGAAAGAAGTGTAGATGTAAAAATGGAGTGTAAAATGGCAGTATAGAGGCTAAAGGAAGGAAAATAAAAGAAAATGGCGAGAGAAATAAAGGAGAGAAAGACAGCAGGAGAGGAGAACTAGAGAAACACAATACTGAATAAAAGAAGTGAGGGCTAGAGACAAGAGAAGAATGACAGGAGAGGAGGAGGAAGGAAGGAATGGGGGAAGCGGGAGAAGTTAGCGGAAGTATGTGCATTTCAGAGTGGCAAAGACAAAATTACCAAGGGAAACTTAAACCCACAAGTTAGCGAGGAGAGAGAAAAGTAAAGAAAAGATGGAAGCGGAGTCGTGCAGCGGGACCAGAGGCAAAAGAAAAGTAAAAAGGGCAGGCAGGCGGCAAGCAAAAAAAGTGAGAAGAGAATATATATTATGACTTTAAAAAGGACCAGGGAAAAAAATAGGGTGACGGGGTGGGAACAAAGAGAGGCGGATGGGAGGAGTAGAGAAGGGAGAAGGGAGCGACGCTGATAGTTATGCTAATAGGCGGAAAGATAGCCTATGGAACGTCAAGATGAAAGGAAAAAAATGAGAAATTCATGAGGAAACGAGAACGAAATCATGAGAAGATGGTAAGCGAGAAAGACGGAAAAAAAAAAAAATGAAAGGGAAAAATGAGACAAAGCCAAGTCAATTCCTCTTGGCTTCCAGAAAACTTTATTTTTTTTTCAGGAATTATGAGCTCCTGCGAGGATTGGCGACGAATCATGATAAATGTGGTCCTAATCTCGGGAAATATATCACTCTGCTCTTCGGAATTAAACCTATCGCTTTTCTCTCTGTGGCGGCGAGGGTTTGTGGGTAATTACGTGGACGGCTTTATAAATGTGGTATTGGTTGGTGTGTTTAGGGCGACGATTTACCAAGGGGAGAAGGGGAGATAGACTTGGGGCAGAGAAGGAAAACAAGAGAAATAAGGTCAATGATCAGTAGAGAAAGAGAGAGAGAACCTGTCACTCTCATCCTTCTCACCTTTGCTATCATTTCTGTGCTATGAAGATTTCTAGCCCCTTATCAGTAATTTCTTTCCTGTGCATCTGATCCTGTGTCCTCTGAGAGAGTTTCCGCCTCTCGCTCCCTCCTCCCGCTCAGACTTTTCACCTAGGTGAGATAATTAAGCCTTTTCACCTCGCCTCCCACTCACCTTCCTCCCGCGTCCTGCTCGGAGAGAAAATGCATCATGGATTTTAAGTTTTCATCATCTTTCTTGTCGTCGTCGTCCTGATGATAAGATTGTACCTGGACTTCTTCTTCAGCTCATTAGCACCCTCCTCCTCCTCCTCCTCCTCCTCCTCCTCCTCCTCCTCCTCCTCCTCCTCCTCCTCCTCCTCCTCCTCCTCCTCCTCCTTTCTCTCCCTTTGCCTCGATTTTTCCCCCATCTCCTTTCTTCCCCTTCTTACTCTGTGTCTCTTTCATCATTCCTCTTGTGTGTGTGTGTGTGTGTGTGTGTGTGTGTGTGTGTGTGTGTGTGTGTGTGTGTGTGTGTGTGTGTGTGTGTGTGTGTGTGTGTGTGTGTTTAGACCTTAACGCATCCTGTAATTTAATAGCTACGTTGTTTTGTTGTTGAGTTAAATTACGCACATTACCATTCCTTCCACCTATCGCTAAATTTGGAGACGCAAGTGAAGGAAAAGAGAGAGAGAGAGAGAGAGAGAGAGAGAGAGAGAGAGAGAGAGAGAGAGAGAGAGAGAGAGAGAGAGGGAGGGGGTGAGAAGACCGAAATAGTTTTACTCGCTTACAGGAGAAATTGCTACCGGGAACAAAATAACACGGGATAATTTGCAAAGGACCCGAAACGCTTGACCTTCAAAAAAAAAAAAAAAGAGAAGGTAAGAAGAAGCACCGACTTTTACGGAAACAGACTTCGAGGCGCTGCTGGTGTTCTTAGGACGCATGCATAATGAGTTACAAATATTAGAACTTTCCTTCCCTCTTCGATAAGACGCCGGGCAATGCGAACTCAGCCGTTTTCTCCCCGCGAATAAGGAAGATAATTGTATGCACCTAATTTTCGAGTAGTTTTGGCTCAGGTGGTTTCGTTGAGTGAGGCTTAAGGGAGGGAAGGAGGTCAAAGGGAAGGAGGGACGTAAGGGAGAGAGAGTAGAGGAAAAATAGAGGAAATAGAGGAAAGAATGAAGGGTAAGAGTAAGAGAGACTGGGAGGGGAAGCATGCGAGGGAAAAAAGATGAGTGAAAGAATATATGGAAGAAAGGGAGGGAAGGAAAGAAAATAAGAATGAAAGGAAAAAGTATAAGAAGAGAAGAAGGGAGGGAGGAAAAAAGGTGGGAGGGACGAATGAATAGAAAAAGGGCAGGAAAGAGTAAAAGAGAAGAGGAAGGAAGGGAGGAAAGGAAGGTGGAAGGGATAACCGAAAGGAAAGAAAGAGGAGAGGAAAGAGTAAAAGAGAGGAAGAAGAAAAGGAGGAAAGGAAAGTGGAAGGGATAAATGAAAGGAGAAAAAGAGGGTAGAAAAGAGTAAAAGAGAGGAAAAAAGTAGAAAAGAAATGAAGGTGGTGGAGAGGATTGGAGAGAAAGAGGGCAGGAAGGAGTGAAAGAAGAGAAGAAAGAGGAGAAAAGAAAAAGGTGGGAGGGATGAATGAAGAGAAAAAGAGTAAGAAAGAGTAAACGAGATGAAGAAGAAAGGAAAGAAAGGAAAATGGGAGGGGTGAATGAAAGACGGCAGGAAAGAGTAAAAAGAAGGATGGAAGGAAGGGAGGAAAGGAAAGTTGGTGGATGAAGGAGAAATCAGATAGGAAGAAGAGAAGAAGGAATTGAGGAAAGAAAGGTCTGAGGGATGGATGGAAAGAGGGAGAGGACAGGAAAGAGTGAAAGACGGGAAGGAGGAAGGGAGGAAAGGAAAGCGGGGGATGAAAGAAGTGAGGGAAGGTGGGATGAGGGAAGGCAGCGCTGAGGGAAAATCGGAAGGGAGGCAAGAGGGAAATATTTAATTGGAAATCATTCTTCCCTTAAATATTCCGAATTAAATTCAGTCATTACAATAAACGAAAATGGCGCCCAATTAACTCGTTTTATAGTTTACCACTGGCCTGTACGTTATTTTTTGAGTTACTTTATTTGCCTTTCGTATCTCTCTCTCTCTCTCTCTCTCTCTCTCTCTCTCTCTCTCTCTCTCTCTCTCTCTCTCTCTCTCTCTCTCTCTCTCTCTCTCTCTCTCTCTCTCTTTGAATGGAATCCTTATTTCCTCTACCAGTAATTAGGATTGTCCCCCACCCATCATTTTCTACATTAAAATACTCGGGGCCTTTGTTTCCCTCCCTCACTTAAAACCTAATTTTGCACAGAGAAAAGTTCATGTAGGATATTACACGCCTCTGAAATTCCAGCGATGCTTCTCCTCTCCAAAAATATTATTCCACCATTTAGTTTCCAGGAATTTTCTTCGCATTTGCACCTTCACATTTTCATTACGTGTTTGTCGAGCCTCGTGTGTTCGACAGGTATTATTATCAAGGTAAGAAAATGCATAAATAAATAAATAAATAAATGAGTAATTAAATGAGAGCTCTTCCTTGATCTTACGCCCTCTCCTTTCCTTCTTTTCTTATTATAGAGTTGGAATTGACACCTATACATTCTTATTATGTTCGTGTATGCACTAAATACTTCACACTCCCTCATTTATTCTGATGTAAGAAAATCGTATATATGCATCTCTATACGCAAACTGCCTTTTTCTCCCTTGTTCCTCTTAGTTGTATTGTATTGCTGTAGTGAATTCTGTTGTTTGTATCGTATGTTGTATGTATATATGTGCACTCATACACACTATCTGCTTCATACGGCCTTATTTTTCTCATGTCATGGAAATTTAAATACACATCTCTATATATACACCATTTACCTCACACAACCTCATTCTTTGCTTGCTACAGAAGAATGTACACTCATGCTACCTGCCTGTACATCATCTGCTTCATTCACCCTCATTTTTTATAGTAGAAGGAGGAAAATTAAGTCATACCTGTTTATTTTACACTATCCACCTCACACACACTCATTCTTTAAGTTACAGGAGGGAAGTTGACTCATATACCCTCATTATGTATCTTCTTGCTTATAATTTCTCATCGGTTTGTATAGTAGGAAAGTTAATACTCATACAGTCTTATCGTACACACCACCCACCTCATAAACCCTCATTCTTCTCTTGTTATAGGAGGAAAATTGCTCTTATTATGCATCGTTTCCTTCACACATTCACATTTCCCAAGTCACTGAAGGAAAAAACCAGCACTTACACTTATATACACACACCATTTGTCCAACACTAATTTCTGCTATAGGAGGCAAACTAACCTGTTATGTTCACCTCTATATCCACCTTTACACTCACGAGTATACCCAAAGGTTTTCAAGGGCCTCGAGACGGCTTGCTATAACTTCCTTGAGGGACATCATTGCACACTAAAGAGTCATTTCCTCCTGTATTGGTGCGCCGGGTTCTCCTGATGGCCCCTGCACCAGCTCCCGTCCCGCAGGCATTGTGACTCGGGAATGAGCTTAAGTGAGCAGCGCAGACTGAGAAAGAAGCAATTTTTAGAGCTGGCTGAGTAGGTATTTCTGTCTATATTTCTGTCTGTCTCTGTCTCCATTTGTCTGCCTGTTTGTTTGTCTTCTTTAGGTATATTTTTGTTTGATATTTAATGGTGTTTGTGTAAATGTTTCTCTCTCTCTCTCTCTCTCTCTCTCTCTCTCTCTCTCTCTCTCTCTCTCTCTCTCTCTCTCTCTCTCTCTCTCTCTCTCGTGGAGGGGAGATTGTGGAGGTTGGGGGGCAGGTTTCTTAAAGGTCTCTTGTCGTTCGTCTTCGTCATTGTTCTCATTTCGCGAGATTGAGTGAGTGAGTGAGTGAGTGAGTGAGTGAGTGAGTGGCAGTGCGAGGCTTCCATTTGTTTCATTATGTTTATATTCGCAGGACTCCAGGTTACCTTGAAACGGGGTGCATTTTTGCAGGACTGTCTTGCTGTGTCCTCGATGTTTCATGTTGTGCTGTTATGTTCTCGTGTGTTTTTTCAAGGATTTGTATGGATTTGTTGTGCCTTGTGTTGTCTCGTGGGTATCTAGAGGTACGGAGAACACACACACACACACACACACACACACACACACACACACACACACACACACACACACACACACACACACACACACACACACCTATTTGCGTCCCTCCCGTTCTTTCGTTCTGTCTTGCTTTCCATTCACACACACACACACACACACACACACACACACACACACACACACACACACACACACACACACACACACACACACACACACACACACACACACACACACACACACACACACACACACACTGTATACTGCGTCCCACGTCCCACATTAATCCTTCACCTTGACCTACTTTCTTCCCTCCCTCCTCCTGCTTCTCCTCCTCCTTCAGCTACAAACCTCCCAGTTCACCTGTGTCGTGGCATTCTGTGAGTTTCCGGCATCCATCAGAGGCCAGGGCTGCATTAGGCTTTTGTTGTGCCCATAATGTTCTTGCTGTAGGGCACGAGTTACGAGTGGTGTACCAGAGTCGCTGTTTTTGTCTCCTTTTATATGACTGTAATGAAGGAGCGGTGCAATGCGAGGGTGTAATGGAAGGTACTGTGTTGAGGATACCGCCGGGGGACTGACTAGGGAGAAAGCGGAGGTCATTAGGGAGGATCTTGGCTGAAGGTAATGTGAACGCAGGTAAGGAAGGAGGTGGGCTGGAATGTCCGGTTGAAGTATGGAAAGGTATGTACGTGTGTGTGTGTGTGTGTGTGTGTGTGTGTGTGTGTGTGTGTGTGTGTGTGTGTGTGTGTGTGTGTGTGTGTGTGTGTGTGTGTGTGTGTGTGTGTGTGTGTGTGTGTGTGTGTGTGTGTGTGTGTGTGTGTGTGTGTGTGTGTGTGTGTGTGTGTGTGTGCCGGGACAGGAAGGGGGGACAGGAGAGAGAATGATTGTGAAAGCTGTTGATAAAAGGCTAAAATGAGAAACAGGGTAGAAATATGTTCAAAGTCAGTGTCTCTTGTGTAGATTGGAGAGGAAATGAGAGGATGGAAAAAATAGAGACAGACGATGAAAATATTTTCAAAGTTAGTTTCTCTTGCGTATATAGAAAACGAGAAAGTGAACGAATATATATGTCTATTTTTCCCGTGTGTCTTTTTAATATTCAGCCTCATCATGTCTGTATATCACATTTTTTTTATTTATATCCGTCAGTCTCTATCCATCTGTATCTTCATATATGATGCGTATATTCATTTGTCCATATTTATTTCTTTATCTATCTCTCCATGTCCAAACCAGTCTTATATGTCTGCCTATTTACATCTAAATATCTAAATATGTCTTGTGTGTCAATCTGTCAATCTATATATATATATATATATATATATATATATATATATATATATATATATATATATATATATATATATATATATATATATATATATATATATATATATATATATATATATATATATATATATATATATATATATATATATATATATATATATATATACGAGAGGTGTGTCATTAAAGTTCCAGGACTGGTGTCCTAAAAGATGAATTTCAAACCCAAGCCACAAACCACCATATTTCCCCTTCAAAGTAATCCTTCTGGAGTATACAACTGCGCTCCCAACCCTCTACAGTCACTAATCTTTTTCTTACGTGCTTTTAAAATCATGTCCTCTGTTGCAGGTCGTTTAACAATGAGCGCTGAACAGCGAACAAACTTGAAGTTTTTGGTGCAGTTGGGGAAAACGCCGTCAGAAGCACTGGGTATGCTGCAAAAAGTGTACGGGGATGAGACAATGTCACGCTCACGTGTTTTTGAGTGGTGCAAGAGGTTCAAAGAGGGCCGGGAGGACGTGGAAGATGACCCCAGGAGTGGAAGACCCTCAACGAGCAGGAATGAGGCCAATGTTGAGCGTGTCAAGCAGATGGTGCGTGACGATCGTCGGTTGACTGTTCGAAAGATCGCAGATGAGCTTGGCATGAACCACAACAGCGTGTGGAAGATTATCACTGAAGATCTGGGCATGCGGAAAGTCTGTGCGAAGATGGTGCCGAGACTCCTGAACGATGACCAGAAGGGACGACGCATGCAGGTGTGTCAGGACATCCTCGAGCGTCTGGAAACTGAACCAGACTTGCTCAGGAGAGTCATCACCGGCGATGAGTCCTGGGTATTTGAGTACGACCCGGAGACCAAACGCCAGAGCCTTCAATGGAAGAGTCCGGCGTCGCCACGGCCGAAGAAAGCAAGGCAGTCCAGGTCCAGCTTCAAGGTCATGTTGATCGCTTTCTTCGATGTGAGGGGCATCGTCCACTGCGAGTTCTTGCCACAGGGCCAGACAGTCAACCAACATGTGTACAAAGAAGTACTGCGGCGTCTGCTTCGTGCAGTGCGCGAGAAGAGGCGGGAGTTGTGGCAGGGCAACTCGTGGCTGCTTCACCACGACAATGCGCCTGCTCACAATGCCCTGAGCATCAGAGAGTTCTTGGCCAAGAAGAACATCGCCGTGCTGGAGCAACCGCCCTACTCACCTGACCTCGCTCCGTGCGACTTCTTCCTCTTCCCCAAGCTCAAGGAGGTCATGAAGGGGACCCGTTTTGATGATGCGGACGACATCAAAAAGGCCGTGACGACGGAGCTGAGGAGCATCCCGCAAGAATCCTTCCAGCAGTGCATGCAAGCCTGGCAGAGAAGGATGGACAAGTGCATGCGGTGCCAGGGGGATTACTTCGAAGGAGATAACCTATAGTTTGTAGCCTGGATGTGAAATAAAACTTGTGTGGCACCAGTCCTGGAACTTTAATGACACACCTCGTATATATATATATATATATATATATATATATATATATATATATATATATATATATATATATATATATATATATATATATATATATATATATATATATATATATATATATATATATATATATATATATATATATATAATATATAATATAATATAATATTCATCTATCGACCTATCTATCTAGTATCAGTCTATCATCTATCTACTTATCTATCTAGTATCTATCTATCATCTATCTATCATATATCTATCTATCAATCTGTTTGTTTATGTATTTATTTAGTCATCTATCTATAGTATCTATCAGTCTATACATCTTTGTAGCCACCGACCTACCTGTCTACCTACCCACCTACCTATCAGTCTGCCTATCAACCATGCATCATTAATCTGCCTATCTATCTACAACACACTGCAATATAATTATCAACCACTGTCGCGTAATTGGAAGTTGTCAAACGCAAAAGTAATCACACAACGGGGTTTCAAAGAGCGCAAAATGTCCACCACGATCACTTCTGCATAAAAGCGCACCATGAATCCCAAACGCTCCCGGCCTAAACATACGGTATGGCTGCAATTAGTAACTTATATCCAGCCGCCATGGTAAAGTACTAACTCGTGAAAATGAAATATTATAAACCCCATCCAAAAAAAAAAAAGTTCAGTTGTGGCATGCATATTCATAATATGTTTGGATGCATATACTAGAACCCAAACACACACACACACACACACACACACACACACACACACACACACACACACACACACACACACACTATAGGTTTTCTGCATAAGGGAGAAATAGAATGGAGCATAACTAATATATTCTCTCAAGAGATGATAAACAGAACCCACACAATTACAGGCTCGTGTATCCATTAGTGTTAGCAGCAACCTTTGTCAGAAAATTATGGTGAAGAACTGCTCTCAGTTCTCAGAAAATAAATACATACGTAATACCAGTGAGGCAAGCCGAGTGTAGTGGAAGACTTATTGTCTATTACAAACAAGATTCCGTCGGAGTGTGGAGGACTTTATTAGACTGAGATTGTGTAAGGTTTGAGATGAAATGCTTGATCGGATATTTCCTGTGAAACTCGAGCTACAAAGAGTGTGTGTAAATATTATATCGTGGAGAACAGGTGATGACTTGTTCAAAGAAATAGTTGAGTTTTTAGGACAAAAAGCGTAGAGAATGTACTAAGAGTAAAAAGAAAACTGATATCAGATGTATAGAGCTGCCTCATGAAGTATTAAAAAATGTGTGGTGAAAGAAAGAGAGCAGATTAGATCATGACTTTTAAATTGATCAAAGGATTCCGTCGTGTCAACAGAAGAGACTTCTTTGTGTTTGATGATGCCTGAGAGGACGTGGTCATGAACTTAGAGGGGCCTGTTGAAAAGATGTGAAAAAATTGAGCTTCTTTAGTAGCTGTGCTGACATTTGGTTTGGTGCGGCGGCAGAGAGGCTAATAGAAAAAGAAATGACACCTGTGAGTGTAAAACCTGAACCAAGAGAGATATGGAAACAGGAAATCGTGGTCTGAGTGGCTGGAAATCCTTATACCGCAGCGGACTCAATACATTTAGAATAGTTAACACACACACACACACACACACACACACACACACACACACACACACACACACACACACACACACACACACACACACACACACACACAAAGCAATGTGAAATGTAGGACGATAGGACTTCGCCTCACCTGCTTGGCTGCTTTGTCTGTGACAGGAAGGGAAAGAGGGAGTGTGGGAAAGAGGGAAGGAGAGGAGAGGAGAGGGTGAGACTTCGGTGAATATGTGGCGCGGTCCAGAGGGAGCAGCTGAGGTGTTGGAGGGAGACACGTTGAATTCCCATCAAACCTGTACACACACATGCTAACCTGCCATGTACGTAACGCAGAAATGCACACGTGAACACTAATTGGACTTCCTCATTGCTAATTAACCCGTGAACTGCAGGACGCTCAAAAGACAAAGGTAAAAGCAATACCTGTCCCTCGCCTCCACACCTAAGCCACTCCCCACTCCTGCTCCTTGTCGCTTCTCAACTTTCTTGTACAGCTTAACTCGCCTGTCCCCGAAGGAAGCGGGAACCACCAGGAAAGCACTAGGGATGTACCACAGAAGCACCACAGAAACACCTACCGCTCTGTTGCCCAGGTGGTTGACACGGCAGTGCAGGTAGGCGGCACGGCCAGTGGAGGTGATGACGACCGTGGTGGTGTTGGTGTCAAAGGCAGGGCGCAGCAGAGGATTGTCCCAGATTTGTTCCGGACGTGACGGCGGCTGCTCTCTCGACAGTCCACCTGCAGCGGGAGACAAAGCAAGTTATAGCTACTGGGGGATCGAGGGAGGCTGGGCAGAGAGAGAGAGAGAGAGAGAGAGAGAGAGAGAGAGAGAGAGAGAGAGAGAGAGAGAGAGAGAGAGAGAGAGAGAGAGAGAGAGAGAGAGAGGTTTACAGGGTGCTGGGAGAGGTTGGTCAGAGAGAGAATTGAATGGAGGAATTGAAAGTTTTCCTTGGATTGCTTGGAATAAACGGTGAACTGGTGGAGATGGATGGAGAAGAGCTTTGCAGTGTTAAGAGAGACTGGGCATATAATGTACTGAATAAAAAAAAAAAAAAAAAAAAATAGAAAGTTTTGCTAGGATTGCCTGGAATAGACGGGCAACTGATAGAAATTCATGGAGGATTGGGATTAAGAGGACGGGCTCGTCTGGCATTGTAATCGTTGTAGCTGGTGGTGATGATGTTGAGAGACTGAATACAGGATATGTAAGAAATGGAAAATATCGCAAAGTGATTTTGAAACTACGTATTCCAAACGAATTACTAATACGAACACACCTAATTTATTCTGCAGCGCGAGAAAAAAAAAAAAAGGGAGGTTACTACGTTTTACCGAAAGTTATAATGAGTTGAAAATTAGAAGAAAAAAAAACTTTGGAAAATGAATTACAGTCTCGATAATACAGGGACGTTTATGGAAGGAAAATTGTGAGGCAAGAATAAGAGAAGGAAAAACAGAAGAAACATGTGAGGCAGGTGAATACGACCGTCTTGTCTTATGAGTGGAGGTGAAGAGCACGGCCTAAAAATAATCCCTTTGTTTCAGTATAATGACTCTCTCTCTCTCTCTCTCTCTCTCTCTCTCTCTCTCTCTCTCTCTCTCTCTCTCTCTCTCTCTCTCTCTCTCTCTCGTTTTAATTTCGAGGGTCGTCCTTTTCTTCTAGTTGGGTGGATCATTCTGTGCCGGATACACTTTGGTTGATTTGTGATGGTGTATTTTTTTTTAACTTTCCTTCTCCCCAGTTTGTCTTTTCGTAACACTCTCTCTCTCTCTCTCTCTCTCTCTCTCTCTCTCTCTCTCTCTCTCTCTCTCTCTCTCTCTCTCTCTCTCTCTCTCTCTCTCTCTCTCTCTCTCTCTCAAACTCACGAAAACACTTACTCCCCCCTCCATATACTTTTTATTTCCTTAAAGCAAAAACACAAAGTACACGAATTAAAAGGACGAAACTTAAACAAATCTGGAAAGTTTGCAAATGGATCCAACTTGTGTGAGAAAGTAAAATAAAAAAAGTGAAAGCAAAACAAAATCTTGGAGTTGGTGGTGATGCTTGAAAGAAAGGGAAGAGGGAGGGAGGAAGGGAGGGAGAGGGAGGTAAGAAAGAAGAGGAGGGAGAGGAACAGAAAGAAGGAAAAAAAAAAGCGAGGAGACGAAAGGACACGAAATAGATAAGAAAGTAAGAGAGAGAAAGACGAGAAAGTCAAGACAAGAAAGAAATACTTGCAAGACTGAAGGAATATGGAAGAGGAGGAAAAGAATTACAGGACAAGGAGACTGAGGAACAAAAACGAAAAGAGAAGAAAAAAATAGATGAAAATGGAGAAGAGGGAAGGGGAAGGCTCGGGGAGGAAAGAGAAGCGTGCATGGACGAATGAGATGGAGGGGAATGGAGTGTGGTTGTTGTTGTTGTTGTTGTTGTTGTTGTTGTTGTTGTTGTTGTTGTTGTTAGTGTTGTTGTTGTTGTTGTTGTTGTTGTTGTTGTTGTTAGTGTTGTTGTTGTTGTTGTTGTTGTTGATAGTATGTGGAGTTTGCTGGCGAGATTAATGACAGAGAGAGAGAGAGAGAGAGAGAGAGAGAGAGAGAGAGAGAGAGAGAGAGAGAGAGAGAGAGAGAGAGAGAGAGAGAGGTTTTTCATCCTCTCTCGTTTGGTACAACTGTTGCCTAGAAACCAGAAGTTTGTGAGTTCGATCCTGGCTTGTGGAAATTTCTTAGTTGGAGAGGTAGCGACTTCTCGTATCCTCTATTTAGCCTCAGTGTAGCGGCGCTGTAACTCTTGCAGTCATCACTTTGTATATATTTTTACTGCCTCGTTTCATTTTCAGTCTCTTTATGTCTTATATAAGTAATTTTTTTCTATTTTTTTACCCCTCTCTCTCTCTCTCTCTCTCTCTCTCTCTCTCTCTCTCTCTCTCTCTCTCTCTCTCTCTCTCTCTCTCTCTCTCTCTCTCTCTCTCTCTCTCTCTGTGTGTGTGTGTGTGTGTGTGTGTGTGTATCATTATATTTTTGTATTTTTTAACTCCTTCATTCCATTCCAGTCTTTGTATCTCTTATGTAAATTATATTTCTTTATTTTTTACTGTATCTCTCTTTCTGTCTCGTTATTTCTTTCATTTTTTTCTCTGTTCGATACCACGCCAGTCATTCTTTTATGTAATTCATCTTCCTTTTTTTTTGCCGTATCTGTCTTTGTATCACGCTATTTCTTCCAGTTTTTTCTCTTCCATATCATCCCAGCCCTTGTAGCTCTCATGTAATTCATACCTTAAATTCTGTGCCTTATTTATCTCTGTATCTCGTTATTTCTTCCAGTTTTTCTCGTCCACCTCTCAGCTTTAACCCGGTCTTCCTCCCCGCACAGGATGATGCCCCCCTGAAAGCACCTTCGTCTCGCCGCCAGAGAAAGTCCAGCAGCCGAGGTGAGTTGCTGGTAAAGTAGATGTATCTCCATTTTAAGGAGTCACGCCGCCCTTTGTGAGTGGTTGTCATCCGGCTGCTGTGTTGTGAGAGGTAGAATGTTCACTTTTTTTTTCTACCAAGTTTAGGAACTCTGTGTGTATTTTGTGA
>NC_087180.1:8061614-8064114 GCF_035594125.1 Scylla paramamosain
AATCGTGAATTGAAGAAAATTAGAAAGAATATAAGGAAGAAATATGCGAATGAATGATGAAAGGAAGGATGAAGAAAGGAAGAAGAAAAGGAGGAAGAAAATTTGAATATGATTTAAAGAAGGAGAATTAATTAACGTAGACGAATGATGGATAGATAAAGGAAGGAAGAGGAGGAAGATGTGGAGGAGAAAATAAAGAAAAGGATATGAAGGAAGAGTAAGAAGAGGAGGAGCTGGAGGAGTATGAGTATGATAATTATGAATGAATAAAAAAGGGAAATGAGGAGTAGGAGAAGGAGGAAGAGTAAGAGGAACATGAGTATGATGAATGTATTAAAAAAGAAGAAAAATGAGGAGGAGGCGGAGAAGTAGCAGCAGGTGGCGGCCTCACTCACCTGGTCTGAGCACAGGTAATGAACGCCCTCGGCAAGAGACACTCAGAGCAAAGTTACGAGCAGCCACTGATGACCTCCCCACTCCCCGCTTTCCCTTCCCCTTCTCCCCTCACTCTCTCTTCCCTGCCTCCCCTCACCCTGTCTTCCCTCCTTCCCCTAACCATCTCTTCCCTACCTCTCCTCACCGTGTTTTCCCTCCCTCCCCTTACCTTCTCTTCCCTCCCTCCCCCCATCCTCTCTCCCTTCACTGTTCCCTTCAACCTTGCCCTCACTTGTCTCGGCCTCCTTTCCTCACTTCTTCCTCTTTTCTTCCATCCCCCCCATTCTTTACCTCCCTACCTCCTTCCATCCCTACTCCTCAAGCCACTGTTCCTCTCCACCATTTTTTTTTCTTTCCCACTCTCTTTCACTTTCCTCCATGTCCCTTTTCTCATGTCTTTCCTCCGCTCCCTTCCTGTTCCTCGCGTCTTGCTCCTTATTCATTACTTATCTTACTCCAGAGCTCACGTGTCCCCTTCCGTCTCCCTCTATCCCTTCTCTTCCTCAGTTCCCTCCCTCACTCCTCACTCTGTTCATGTCGCGGTCTTGTCTACTTGTCATGCGTCTCCACTTTCTCCACTTATCGCGTGCGTGGTGCTGAAGGCAGTTCCGAAGACAGCAGTATCAAGAAAAAAGCAGAGAACGTACTCACAACATCAGCTCATCCCTCCACACTTGATACTTAGCTTTTATCTACTTCCAGGTGTACTTTTCATGTTCCAGTACTTGCTTCCATATTTAGTTACGTGTTTCATGTTTGTTTAACTCTAACGTCTTTTATTTCTACTTCCAGGTGTTCTTTCCATCTTCCAGTACTTGCTTCCTTATCTGGCTACGTGTTTCATTTTTGCTTTATCCTAACGTCTTTTATTTCTACTTCCAGGTGTTCTTTCCATCTTCCAGTACTTGCTTCCTTATCTGGCTACGTGTTTCATTTTTGCTTTATCCTAACGTCTTTTATTTCTACTTCCAGGTGTTCTGTTCAAGTTCCAGTACTTAAATTCGTGTCTGATTTCGTGTTCCATCTTTCTGGTTTACAATAAGGTCTTTTTTTTCTAGTTCCAGGTGTTTTGTTCACGTTCTAGTACTTGCTTCCATATCTGATTACGTGTTTCATATCTCTGCTCTACCGTAACGTCTTTTTTTCCCTACTGTTCTTCATTATAATATCGAATTACACTCTACATATATGCTGTCACGCGCGCAGCAGCCCCTCAGCACCCTCTCCATCTCCCACTACTCCAGCTTCTCAATTCTAAAGTTAATAACTCAATAAACATCTCGATTGACGCTTCTGAGGATGATGAAGGGTGCGGGGCGATTTGATAGAAGCTTTAAGTGGGAGGAATGGCTCAGTGAGATACAATCCTAGATATGATTGGTATAGTAGATGTGCAGAATAGGACTTGCGGTATTAGAGTTAAGTTCGATACGGATGGGTTTAAGATGTTCAGAAACTGCCTCGTAAATAGGGCGATAGTTGGATCTAAGTAGTCTGGCGGTAAGCGGGAACAATATTAAACAAGGATTTAAGGGAAGGTTAGGTAGGTTTATGGGTAGGGATGAGAGGTGGTGTGAGGTAAACAGGAGATGCTTGAGGTATTCTGAGGGATCTTTCTGTAGACTCCTTATGTACTTGGGGCGCCACTGTATTTCCATGTGGCAGCAGCTTAAATCAGTCAGTCTATTATACTTCCACCGTACGTATTTTCCTTGCCTTCACCTCGGTTGGTACAATGGACTTTTATTACTTTGCATTTCACCGGAGTAACTACATTCTGAGCCTTGTTTATGGCGCAGCTACATCCGAAAAACATCCACACCTACATCTTTTTTATTTCATTTTCACATGTGACGGAGGTGGCAAAGGACAAACAAAAATAGGAGAGACAAAAAATAATCCCTCAACTTGCCACTCCCAAAAGGACAAAGAAAACGTCAGAAAAAAAAAGAAAAAAGAAAAAAAAAGGCCAACTGAATTCAGGAACTGTCGATACTTCTCTCGAATCCTAACCACACTCACCACAGACACACCCAAAGCTCAGCCACACCAAAAAACACAGCGT
>NC_087180.1:8069114-8071614 GCF_035594125.1 Scylla paramamosain
AAGCTGTAACTTAGAATTGAAGCTGTAACTTATGATGAAGAGAACTGTGGTACATTTAAATGAGGATCGCCACGTCTTTAGATATTTAAAAAAATTGCATTTAAGTAAAAAAATATACTTAAAATTATGAAAGATGTTCTGAAAAAAGAAAGAAAGAAAAAGAAAATAGAAGCAGTTGCTCTTAAAGGAATATAATGTCACAGAGAGAGAGAGAGAGAGAGAGAGAGAGAGAGAGAGAGAGAGAGAGAGAGAGAGAGAGAGAGAAAGAGAGAGAGAAAGAGGTCTCGCAACAACATTTAAAAGTGGTGCATAACATTTCTTTCTTTAACAGACGTACCATTACCTTGTCCAGCACTCCTCACCTGGACAGAAATGCACGCAGCACAATTCCTTCACTCACTTTACAAAATTTTCTGGCGTTAAAATGTTCTAGTTCGGTACGAAAGACTATAACGAATAACGCACTAGCCATGATTAGAGAGAGAGAGAGAGAGAGAGAGAGAGAGAGAGAGAGAGAGAGAGAGAGAGAGAGAGAGAGAGAGAGAGAGAGAGAGGATCGTATTTTCAAGCCTTTCCACACCTTATTTCTTCTACTTTCTAGCAATCTGTAGTGGAATTTATCTGGATTTTCAAAGCTGCTTACATGACTCAAGTGATAACTCAACAAGGACTTCTTTATGACTAACGGGAGAGAAAAAAAAAGAGAACCTGGCTAATAATTTAATGTGACACCAGAAAGCAGTCTTTGTGAGAGCCCAGATTATTTCTAAATATGGGCTTCGCAGACTGAAGGACTGAAAGACGGAAAGAACGGGCAGAGAGGAACGAAACACAAGGTAATGGAGAGAGTGGGAGGGTGAGAGGAATGCATGAGACGCTATTTATAGTGGGCTTAATTTCTTCCAGAGAGAGAGGGAGGGAGAGAAGGAGGAAGAGAGGGAGGGAAAGAGAGGAAGGGAGAGAGGGAGGGAGAGAGGGAGGGAAAGTGGAGAGAGAGAGAGAGAGGGAGGGAAAGTGGGAGAGAGAGAGAGAGGAGGGAAAGGGAGAGAGAGAGAGAGAGAGAGAGAGAGAGAGAGAGAGAGAGAGAGAGAGAGAGAGAGAGAGAGAGAGAGAGAGAGAGAGAAAGTGGGGGAGAGAGAGAGAGAGAGAGAGAGAGAGAGAGAGAGAGAGAGAGAGAGAGAGAGAGAGAGAGAGAGAGAGAGAGAGAGAGAGAGAGAGAGAGAGAGAGAGAGAGAGAGAGAGAAAATTAACCTCCAGGGGACGGGAATGCATATAACGCTATTTCGAGATTCGTCACATCTTCAACAAACTGCGATGCTTCTTTCTTGCCGCGCCTCTCGCATCACTTCTTCATTAGAGAGACGAGCAGATCGATTAAGTTCCTCCCACCACCACTAATAATAGACTGGTCCCTCCTTCTCTTGCGGCCCGGCTTGACGAAAACGAGCACCACTTGCAGTAATGATACCTCTCTCTCTCTCTCTCTCTCTCTCTCTCTCTCTCTCTCTCTCTCTCTCTCTCTCTCTCTCTCTCTCTCTCTCTCTCTCTCTCTCTCTCTCGTATTTCCTTTTACTTCGACCCTTTCCGCTTCGCTTTTTCTGTTTATTTTTCTGTTTTGCGTTTTCCTTCTATTTTCTCTTTCTCCATCGCCGTCGCGTCGCTGCTTTTTCCCTTCGTTCTTCTTCTCCTTTCTTCCTTTGCCTTTCTTCCATTTCCTTCCTCCAAAATCGTCTTATTCTGCAGTATACTACATCTCCTGCTCTTCGTGTTTCCCTCCTTTATTCCTTTCCCTCTCTTTCTCTCTTTCCTTCCGTATCTTTCTTACTTTTTCCTCAATTCAGCCCCAAAACGTTTCTCCACCTCCTCTTCTTTCCCTCCTTCCTTTCTTCCCTCCACCACAGGGGTCTGATAATGGCGAGTAAAGACCAGAGAATTATCCCTCCTCCTCCTCCTCCTCCTCCTCCTCCTCCTCCTCCTCCTCCTCCTCCTCCTCCTCCTCCTCCTCCTCCTCCTCCTCCTCCTCCTCCTCCTCCTCCTCCTCCTCCTCCTCCTTCTCCTCCTCCTCCTCCTCCTTCCGTTGCGGTCTGATGTTCTCTCTAGTTACTTTTTCCTTTTCTTTCTTGTGTGCTTTCAGTTTTCTCTGTAACTCTTTTTTACATGAATCAATTTTCCTCTTATATTTGTGGGTGATTTTTTGCTTCCTTTCATTTTCTCACTTGCTATTTTTCATTCGTTTTATCTCCTAATCGCTTAATATTTTTTTTTTCCAATGCGTCTAAATCGCGTTTCATATTCTTTCAACATTTTCCTTTCCTCACTCATTTTTTTCCTTCCTTCCTTTTTCCCTGGCAGTGTATTAGAAACACGTTTGCCTCCCTTACCCCCGTCGCCCTTTTTCCTCCGTCCTGTCCTTCATCCGCTGTTTCCTCCCCTTGCCTTTTTTCCCCGTTAACTTGTTCTCTCAAATATTCCCACCTTGCTGTTCCCCTTCGTTCTGGCA
>NC_087180.1:8074114-8086614 GCF_035594125.1 Scylla paramamosain
ATTAGTACATTTTTTTATCGATGACATTTTTTAAAGTGCTGTAGATTTTTATTTTATACTCTCTCTCTCTCTCTCTCTCTCTCTCTCTCTCTCTCTCTCTCTCTCTCTCTCTCTCTCTCTCTCTCTCTCTCTCTCTCTCTCTCTCTCTCTCTCTCTCTCTCTCTCTCTCTCTCTCTCTCTCTCTCTCTCTCTCTCTTCTACACTATCTGAATTTATTCCACTATAATTATCCATTTTTCCTTACTCACTCACTCACTCACTCACTCACTCACTCACTCACTCACTCACAAACACACTTACAAACACACTTACCTCAGCATACTTTCTCCTCACTACTTTCCATTCTCTTTGATCACTGTCACTTATTCCTTCTTTCTTCTTTTCCTCCTCTCTTCTTTGTCCCCTCCATTCTTACATTCCTTACCCATTCTTTGCTCCTCCTTCATTTCGCACCTTTCCCGTTTCTCCTTTCGTTCTTGCCGTTTTTATTCTTTTATTCTTTATTCTTATTTTCTGTTTCTCTTCCACGTCTCCATTTCTCCTTCCCTCATCAATCCTCTTGTCTTCTTTGTGTCCAGGTTCTCCTCTCCCTTCCTTCTTTCTCTCTCTGTTTTGTTTCTTCTTTGTATTCCCCTGTTGTTCTTTCTTTGCATGTAATTTATTCCTATTTGCTCTGTTTCCCTTCTTTCTACGTTCTCTATACTTACGTAGCTCGTTTTCTCTCTACTCTTTTACGTTCTTTCCTTCGTTCCTTCGTTCCTTCTTTCCTTCATTCCTTCCTCCCTTCCTTTATATTTATAGCTTATTTGGTTAAGGGATAGTAAGATATTTTAAAAGTTTCCTTCCTTCCTTTTTTCTTTCTCAGTCAGTGCTTTCTTCCCTGCTTTCTCGATTACCTGTTTATCTGTCTATCTATTTACTTATCCATCTATCTATCTATCTATCTATCTGTCTATCTTTCCACCTACCTACGTACCTGTTTACTTATCTACCTTCATTTCTTCCTTCCTTCCTTCCTTTTACCTTCTTTATCTTGGCCTCTTTGTTTTTGTGTTTTATCTAACCATCAAACTTAATTTAACTTCGCATAACTTATTGTAACCTAATCTTACCTATTTGTTGTCTACTTCCTCCTTCCTAACTTCCTTTTCTTTTTTTCCTTTTATTTTTTTGTGTGTGTCTTTGATGTACACACCTGCCTCCCTCCATTCCCCTCTTACTACTTCCCTCCCATTACCTCCCTACCTCTCTCCCTCGCTGCAGCTCCCTTTTTTCCATCTCTCCCTGATTTTTTTTTTATACTTTTCCAAATCCCTCTCTCTATTCTTCTCTCCCTCCTCTCTTCTTCCCTTCCTCTCTCCAGCCATCTTCTCTCCTTCCCTCTCTGTCTCTCCGTCCATCTCTTCTTCCTTTCTTCTCTCCACCTACTCTCCCTTTTCATCTCCACCCATCTCCCATCCTTCCCCTTCCTTTCTCTACCATTCTCCTTCCCTCCTTCCTTCTATACATCTATCTTCCCTCCATCCATCCCTCTCCTTCCTCCTCCTTCCCTACCGCTCTCTGCCCATCTCCCCTCCTTATCTCCCTCTCTCTCCACTCATCTTTCCTCGTTCCCTACCTCTCTCCAAGTGATATTCTCTCCTTCCGTCCCTCTCTCCACCCATTTTTTCCTGTTTCCTTACCCTTCTCCACTCATCTCTCCTTCTTTCCCTCTCCCTACCATTCTTCTTTCCTCCTTCCCTCATCTCAGTCTCCCCTTCCCTCTGTCTTTACTCTTCTCCTTCCCTCCTTCTGCTCATCTCATATTCCCCTTCTCTCCTTATCTCCCCCCTTCTTCCTCGTCCCTCCCCCCACACCTACAGGCAGCATCAGAAGCATCCATTAAGGAAGCAAAATATAGATGTGACAGGCGACTTAAAGTAGAGTCAACAGAGAGACGGATGGTTTGTTTACATCTTCGAATAGGCGACTCTCTCTCTCTCTCTCTCTCTCTCTCTCTCTCTCTCTCTCTCTCTCTGTAATGGAGAAAAATCGGGTTCAGAAAGGTTTGAAATTATTGGCGAGAGAGAGAGAGAGAGAGAGAGAGAGAGAGAGAGAGAGAGAGAGAGAGAGAGAGAGAGATTAGAGTAGACAGCTGGGGAATGACGCGTGGGGTAGCCTAAGTAGAATGAGTGAAGGACAGTGAAGAAAAGATGGGAATGAGCCAGGACTGCGAGGAAGAGCGTGAAAGAAACGAGGATGGATAAAGAAGTTGACAGAGAGACTCAGTAAATAGAGCAGAAGGGAAATGGCAGGAAAAAAAAAATTGAAGTGAAGGAGGAAAAGAAAAGGTATAATCAACTACTACTACTACTACCACTACTACTACTACTACTACTACTACTACTACTACTACTACTACTACTACTACTACTGCTACTACTACTACTACTGCTACTACTACTGAATCGCGTGGAAATGTACTCGTAAAAGGGGAGAGAGAGAGAGAGAGAGAGAGAGAGAGAGAGAGAGAGAGAGAGAGAGAGAGAGAGAGAGAATTCCACAAGTGCTGGTAGTAATATGATTTTCGTCGTACTGTAATGAGAGAGAGAGAGAGAGAGAGAGAGAGAGAGAGAGAGAGAGAGAGAGAGAGAGAGAGAGAGAGAGAGAGAGAGAGAGAGAGAGAGTTGCTAAGGGAAAGATTGAAGGGAGGAAAAGCAAAAGAAAGTTGAAGAGAGAATGAAAGAAGAGGGAAGGAGGAGTACAGGAAAGGAATGATAAAGGAGAATATATAGATGAATTGGTGAACTGATGGATGCACGGAGGGAGAGAAAGAAAGGGAAGGAGAGGGAGGGCGGATGATGAAGAGGAAAAGAAAAAGAAAAATTAAGAAAAGTAACGCGTAAAGGAAGGCGGGAAACAGGAAGAAAAATAGAGGGTATAGGTAACAGGAAAGAGAAAGAAAGAGAGAGAGAATATGAAGAGAAGCGAGGGAAGATGATGGAGATAAATGGAGAGGGATTGGACAGCAGAGTAGAGAGAGAGAGAGAGAGAGAGAGAGAGAGAGAGAGAGAGAGAGAGAGAGAGAGAGAGAGAGAGAGAATGAACACGCACTTAAAGAAAGCTTGAAAAATGGGAGAGGCGAAAGTTATGAACTGAAAAATGGGTGACTGAAATAAAAAAAGAAAAAAAGGCGATATATAATGAAACATATTTTACATCAGAATGAGAAGTTTGTTAACAGAAATTGCATTAACGTGATTGCACAGGTACACACACACACACACACACACACACACACACACACACACACACACACACACACACACACACACACACACACACACACCTAGAAGGAAAAGGATAAAACTATGTGTCAGGAATTTCTGCAGAGAATAAAGCCGTGTATTTTTAGTGCCCCAGTTAAATACTCGTGTTGTACTTTGTTTCTTTGTTTCTCAGCGCTTCAGTTTTTACAGGCACAGTGTTCTTCTTTTTTTTTTCTTTTTGTCGTCTTATTTTACACACTTTTATTTCCCCTTTTAGAATACGAGACTTAATACCCGGCACTTCTATAACTCTCTCTCTCTCTCTCTCTCTCTCTCTCTCTCTCTCTCTCTCTCTCTCTCTCTCTCTCTCTCTCTCTCATTGGGTTGGTAATTACCATTTTGCAGGATCTTCCAGTAGCGCAGCGGCTTCATGCCTGTGGGAGAGAGAGAGAGTGATTAGAAGTGAGAGAGAGAGAGAGAGAGAGAGAGAGAGAGAGAGAGAGAGAGAGAGAGAGAGAGAGAGAGAGAGAGAGAGAGAGAGGGTACACAAGTTCACTGGAAAGGAGGTTATATTGATCAGATAGTCATAAAATTTGAGTTATTATACTTAATTTGTATGTATGTATGTAATAACAGTCATCAGTGGAGAATGTAAGAGGAAGCCTTTTGTTCTGTAGTGGAATAATACCTGCTGATAATGATGTATGTATGTATATCAGTACGAGTATATACGATGTATGTTTGTATTGTATGTGGGTGTGTGTATGTTGTCAAATGACGGGCGTTAAAATGTAGAGCTAGGATTACAATAATTAATTACATGAATATGAAGCACACAATGTCACACACACACACACACACACACAAACGCGCGCACACACACACACACACACACACACACACACACACACACACACACACACACACACACACACACACACACACACACACACACACACACAGAGAGAGAGTAATGCGAACATACATACATTTTTCGTGTGTGTGTGTGTGTGTGTGTGTGTGTGTGTGTGTGTGTGTGTGTGCGTGTGCGTGTGCACGTCCAATCGTATCCATCAAACTTGAAGACGAAGCAAAGAAGTTCCCGTACATTTGTCTTCCCTTGCCTGGCGTCTGCCTGGACTGAGTTGGGTTAATTCGGAATTTAGTGCTTTGAATCTGACGGAAGGAGATCATAAAGAGAAAGTAATGGCAAACTTGGGTCAGGCTTTATGTAATACTTCTCCTGCACTCCCTCTGACCTTCCTTTAATCACCTAAAAATCAAATTGCCATGCCAAAAACTCTGCAGTTTGAGTGAATGACTTCTGCACAAACGAAAAACATAAAGAAACTAAAGGGAGCTGCAAGATGCTGTCGGATCTACACGAGGCAGTCCCTCTAGGAAACATCCATGTCCACGTATCATTCTCATCCATAAATCTCTGTAATGTTTTAAAGCTCCTTACTAGCTCGGCACTGGCAACCTGATTACTGAGTCCATTCCATTCATCTCCCACTCTATTTGAGAAAGCAGGAATGATGAGTGGGGAGGAGTGTTCGCTTTTACTATCCTACATATCTTACTTTGGATTGTGTAGCTAAAGTCTCCTCGTTAGGTGTTCCTGTTTGTGTCTTCGTGTATTGTTCAAAGTGTGAGAAGAGTTGTGTCACGTTCTCAAACGTGGAAGAACATGATATTGTGAATAGAATATCTGCTCTGACATATACTGCTTTCGTGTTTATTACTGTGTGAACTGCAATGGAAGTTTGAATTAAGCGTGAGTTGCGCTGGGAGAGAAGGGTGGAAGGGAACGAGGCGGTGCATGGAGTGGAGGAGGGAGAAGGGGAGGATAGGGAGGAGGCGGTGGATACATCGAAGGGAGGATGGAAGGGAAGGAAAGGAAAGGCTGTGGATCGGGTGTGGGAGAGAGAGTGAAAGGGAAGGAAAGGAGAGGTTGTGGATAGTATGAATGAGACAGGATGGAAGGGAATACAAGGGCAGGCAGTGGATGAGGTGTAGGAGAGAGGGTAGAAGGCAATAAAGGGAGAGAAATGGCACGGCACTTAAAATAATGTTATGATGCATTGTCTTCCAAACAACGTAACGTAAATATAAAGGTGATATTACAGCACTATGCACCTCATGACTAACACCGCTAAGCTCACACGAGGGCTTGTTTGGCTGAAGTTATGAAAGGAGATTCAATATTACACGCCAAAGTTTTAATGTATCACTCCGCCAGCAGAACACATAATATTACCAATGACGAGGAAACAGTTTCCTACGTTAGTTTTGATATGAAATGACTAAATTTGCCGTAAAAATATCAGCAACACATCGCGAGTCTAAGGTGACTTATCTGTTATTAATTTCCTTTTACTTATTGCATACACAAGGTTCTCGTGTACCAGTCACCAAGCGATGGGTTTTCACAATAAACGCTAAATATTATTCCATATCTTTCTGTATTAACCAGCCCCTCCCTTCCTTTTCTTCGCTCCATATCTGGTCACTGCTACCCTCTCCCTCACACACCCTCTCTTTAGCTTCTTTCACTGCCTCTCCCTTCACTTCAACGTATTCCTCCACGCTCTCCAACACGTCAAGCTTAATGCAAACTTTCAATCCACCGCTCACCGGCACAGATGCGAGAGCGGTATACGTTTAGATTATATTCTCTACTCAGGGGAAGAAAAAATGTCGCGCGTGGTAGGATATGTGATGCTATATAGCTATCTTATTTTTTTTTCCCTCCTCGTATTCCTTCTTTCTATTCTATCTCTCCTACCCTATTCTAATCTATTCCTTCTATTTTATTCCTCAAATTCCTTCTTATTTATTTTTTTCCCTGTCAGCCATGTTGTAAAGAGATCCCTCAGGAAAAATTAATGATAATAAACTGCTCTTGTGACCAGCCAAAGTTTTCCTTGAAGGCTCTGCACACGAAAACTAATTATGTTTCTCCAGGTAACTTCCTCACGTGGGGACAAGACGCTTAAAAAACACCCCGGTAATTGTATGAAGAAGCCAGGTCACGGAGTTTTACGTCTCACTTTATTACCAAGTCGTATTTTTTTTATGAGAGACGGTAAAAAAAAAAAACGAAATAAAGACACCGATGAAATATTATTATATCTTCAAATACATCATCAAAGGCAGAGAGAGAGAGAGAGAGAGAGAGAGAGAGAGAGAGAGAGAGAGAGAGAGAGAGAGAGAGAGAGAGAGAGAGAGAGAGAGAGAGAGAGAGAGAGAGAGAGAGAGAGAGAGAGAGAGAGAGAGACGTATTGCCTTTTCAAATGAAGAATAGAGAAGGGGACACAGAGAGGGAAGGGAAGAACAGCATAAAGGAAGACGCGTGGCCACAGCGGAAAAAGGTGAATAATTAATCAGGTAAATAGAGGGTTAAGGTGGTGATGAGAGTGACGTGCGCACCTCATTGCAAACCTTTCCCATCTGACAGGGCACGCGATTCGGCTTTAATTGAATTTTACTTGGTGTTCCTCTCTCTCTCTCTCTCTCTCTCTCTCTCTCTCTCTCTCTCTCTCTCTCTCTCTCTCTCTCTCTCTCTCTCTCTCTCTCTCTCTCTCTCTCTCTCTCTCTCTGCACGTCATACAGTTAACTTCATAGCAAGGCAGTTCTGGGCGCTGTCACACATTTGGAACTGCCTTCGTGTAAACTTTCCTCTCCCACGTACCCTTATGTCTGGACTTTAAGTACTTTGGAGGCTGTTCTTTAGCAGTGAAGTGATCAAAGTGCCGAACAAACAGTGGCGAAAGAAAGTCAGGTGGTGCTGAGTGCTTGGCGTCGACCTAAACTGGCTCAAGCTACTTTCACACAGGAGTTAGTGAGTCTATGTTCGAAAAGGGATCGGGGTCGAGGTGTGTAAGAGGTTACTGGGATTGCAGAGGACATAGGGAACATCTACCACGCGTCTGTTGGTGCCCCGGTCAGTGTGATACGGTGATGCGGTGCTTGTTGTTCGCTCCGTTGCGTGTGGGTCTCATTATTGCTTAGCCAGGCGAGTCCACGATTCCCTTGTGTTCCTGGAGTTGGGAGGTAAAGTTATGTTGATCCTGTGGTATACTGTGTACGCTGCGCTGTTCAGTTTGCCGGCAAGTTTCTCAGATTCACAGCTTGTTTTACTCTGTTTTATTGAGGCTTGTAATTTCTCTCATAAGTGCCAATGTCAGTGTGTTGGTTCATTCTTTCACTTTCCTTAGTCTCTCTTCGTATAACTTTACCTTTTTACCTCACCTTTTTTTCCCTCTTCTCCTTCCTTCTTCTTTTATCTTTTCTCCTTTCTTTTTTTCTTCTGGATATCATTCCCCTGTCTTTCCTTCCTCCTTCCTCCCGTCATCTATATTTTCCTTCCGTCCTTGTACCAGCCCACCAGAAAGACGTAAATAGCTCACTGATCATTTCACCACCAATATCATACCAATCTCTTCGTTACCTCCACGTGTATAGTCATACAACACCATTCAGCTGCTGCATACAACACCACAGATATCTCCCACACGACTCCTTTGTTCTCGTCCCAGTAATGCCTCCTGGTGCCTTCCCACACTCACGCATATCACTCCACACCTTCGCTCACTTCCCCGCATTAATACACACCACCAATGTCATTAATAACTTCCCCGCTCTTCCACTCTCCCCATTTACCAGTAGCAGCCGCCAGCCGCCAGCCGCTACTTCCCCGCCCACCCCCCCACGCTTCCCGCCTCGCCGCTGCCTTCTAACCTCTCTCCCGCCGCCTCCGCCTCGCCAGCCGCTGCACGAGCCCATAAAAGTGACATTCACGATACTGTTTCCGATATTAACACTTCTAAATATCGCTTAAATAAGATCGGGGAAAAATAGCATCATAACGCCACCTGCTTCCTTCTCCTCCTTCTGCTTCTCCTCTCTCTCTTTATCCTCTTCTTCCTCTTTATTGGCTTCGTTTTCTCCTATTCCTTTTGATCTTTCGCCTTTTTTTTTTCTCATTCAGTCCTCATATTTTTTTTGCTTGTTTTCTATTCTTCTTTCTTCTTCCTCTTCGTTTTTGTCTTTTCTTCATTATTTTTTTCATCATCATCATCATCATCATCTTCTTCTTCTTCTTCTTCTTCTTCTTCTTCTTCTTCTTCTTCTTCTTCTTCTTCTTCTTCTTCTTCTTCTTCTTCTTCTTCTTCTTCTTCTTCGTTTTTGTCTTGTTCTTCTTCATTATTCTTTTCTTCTTCTTCTTCTTCTTCTTCTTCTTCTTCTTCTTCTTCTTCTTCTTCTTCTTCTTCTTCTTCTTCTTCTTCTTCTTCTTCTTCTTCTTCTTCTTCTTCTTCTTCTTCTTCATTCTTCTTCTTCTTCCTCCTCCTCCTCCTCCTCCTCCTCCTCCTCCTCCTCCTCCTCCTCCTCCTCCTCCACTACCACCACCACATCACCACCACATCACCACCACCACCACATCACCACCACCATCACCACCACCATATCACCACCACCACCACCACCACCACCGCCGCCGCCGCCGCCCGGGCCGCTCAGAAGTTCAATATACAGAGGGAGTATTTTAATTCGTTGTCAAATATGAATTCCGCTCATGTTTGTGGAGCTTTTGGCCCCAAATTTTAAGTATTTGGCAGATGGCGGGCGAGGCAGACCTTTAAACCAGGTGTTGTGAATGCTGCTTAAGAGGACATACACACATGCACACACACACACGCATACGCACACGCACACACACACACACACACACACACACACACACACACACACACACACACACACACACACACACACACAGAGCAGCAGCTTTGAAAGTAAACAGTGCCCCTTTCGTGTGCGTACACTGTAACACACACACACACACACACACACACACACACACACACACACACACACACACACACACACACACACACACACACACAGAGAGAGAGAGAGAGAGAGAGAGAGAGAGAGAGAGAGAGAGAGAGAGAGAGAGAGAGAGAGAGAGAGAGAGAGAGAGAGAGAGAGAGAGAGAGAGAGAGAGAGAGAGAGAGAGAGAGAGAGATGGGCCTGCCTTTTTCAATCTATGTCACGTTCTTGTTGTTCACTGGAACGTCCTGTTGAGAGACCAAGCCCTCTATTAGTTGTGTGTGTGTGTGTGTGTGTGTGTGTGTGTGTGTGTGTGTGTGTGTGTGTGTGTGTGTGTGTGTGTGTGTGTGTGTAGAAAATGTGGATGTTTTCAGGACACGAGTATTTTCTGTTTTGTTTTGTTTTTGTTTTTATAATCGTGTCGTTTCTCTGGTATCTGCAATTCCTAATTTACGTTTTTTTGTGTGTGTGTGGTTTGTGCTTTTCTTTTGGGTTTTCAGTTGTACTTTTTATTATTCATCTATTCAACACATTCATTGTTTTATTTGCGTGTCCATGTATTCATTCATTTGTTTATATTTACTTTTGTGTGATATTCTTTTTCGATTTTTTAATTTTTTGTTCTCTTTTCCTTTGTTTATTTTCCTTTCTTTACCTTCATCTCTCTCCCCCTTCACTGCCTACCCCCTTGACCCACTCACAGGTCCACCCCCTTGTGCCGCCTTTATTATTTACTTCTCTGTTGCCTAAGAGATGGCTTTCATTCTTCTCTGCTCCCTCTGCTTTCATCCCTTCCTTGCCTCGCTCCTTTCGTCCCTCCTCCTCTGTCTCCATCTCGCCCTCACTTCCTCCCTCTCTCCCTCTTTCCTCCCACCAACACAAACAAAAAAATCTGATCCCTCTCCTGAGTTTACAAACACCATTACGTCCCCTCCCCCCTTACCTCTTCTCTTTTTCTTTATCTTATTACAAACATTTGCCTCCATTCCCTCCTCGCGCCGCCCCTTCCTTCCTCCTCTCGCTGCCCCTTCACTCCCTCCGGTTTCTCTCCCTCCATTACTCTTCGTCTAAAGTCTACCCACCCCTCACTCAAGCTTCCCTTCCTTTTAACGCTTATCTCACTCCTCTTCCTTCTTGCTCTCGTCTCTTCTTGTCTGCATTGTGTTGTCTTCATTTTTGTTATCCCTGTCTCTCACCTGGTCTTTTTCTTCCTTCTCTTTCTCTTATTTCTCGAGCTTCATTTTCGTTAATCTTGCCCTTCATCTCGTTTTTCTTTTCGTCTTTCTCTTATTCGTCTTCCATCTTTTCTTCTCGTCATTTCCTTCGGCCCTTTTATTGTCGTCGTCCTCTTTTCCTTCCTCTTCTTCTACTTCTTCTCTCCCTTCATTTTCGTTCTTCACCTCGTCTTTCTCGTCTGGTTCCCTTGCTCCTCTTCCACCTCCTCGTCCTCCTCGTCTTCCCCTTTTCTTTGCTTCCCTACTATCTCCTTGTCCTCGTCTTTTTTTCCGCCTCCGTGTCCTCGCCTGCATCATTTTGGTCGGCCTCTCCCGCCCACGTCTTCGGAGTTCACTCTCTCTCTCCTCCCTCGAACAAAAGTAAATACTGGGAAGGGAGAGACAGCACGCGCTCGCTAGTCTATGAACCTCTGCCTCTCTTGCTGCTTCCTCGGGGCATACCACCAGCGACAGTAGAAGGCAAGGATATTACTCCTCCTCCTCCTCCTCCTCCTCCTCCTCCTCCTCCTCCTCCTCCTATTCTAGTTCGTTGCGTGGGTAATGACGGGCGGTTGCAGTATGAATAGGGTAGCCTCGTGAAGTAAAGTATACCCTTAAAGAAAACGGAGGGCGCATGTATCACTCGCCTCATGAAAATTTAAAAGGCGAGTGAATGATACTTTCCTTATAACTCAAAGTAATCTTCGTGTCCCAGAACGTGTAATTTTTTTCTTTTTCTCTCCTTTATTCCTTGCGTTCTCCGATTTTCTTCTTTCTTTACCCCCTTTCTTTCACATTCACGTTCTTTTTGCTACCTGTTTTTTTTTTCATTCTCTTCTTCCTTATTCTAATCTTTCTCCTTATTTTCTTCTTCTCTTTTCCGTATCCTGCTCCTTCTTCCCTTTTTCCGCTTCTTTTTCATCTCATCCTCCTTATACTTCTCTTTTTCCTCCTCCTCTTTTTCCTTATCCCACTTTTTCCTCCGCCTCCTTTTCCTTATCCCTCAGTTTTTCTTCCTCCTCCTCTTCCTCCTCCTCCTCCTCCTCCTCCTCCTCCTCCTCCTTTTCTCTACTTCACTGAGGCAGAATAGCTAAAAAGGGCAAAAAAAAAAAAATTATGTATAACGATAAAAAATAAATAAATAAAAGAAATACTTATATGAGGTTGGTTTTCTATTTATATACCTCAAGGTAAGAGGAAGGGGGAGTGGGAGAGCAGGTAAGAGGAAGGGAGAGGGAAGGAGTAGGTAAGAGGAAGAGGGAGGGGAGGAGTAGGTAAGAGGAAGGGAAAGGGGGAGAACAGGTAAGGGGGGAAGAGAGAGAAATGGGAGAGCAAATAAGAGGAAGGGAGAAGAGGTGTGGCTTATGTAAGGGAGATTAAGAGCCGAAGAAGAAAATGATGTACTGACGTTGTAGAGAGAGAGAGAGAGAGAGAGAGAGAGAGAGAGAGAGAGAGAGAGAGAGAGAGAGAGAGAGAGAGAGAGAGAGAGAGAGAGATAGTGTGTGTGTGTGTGTGTGTGTGTGTGTGTGTGTGTGTGTACCTGGGTTTAGTTAATCATGCACGAGACAGGGAGAGACGTAAGGGTGTTAATGAAAGGTTGGGGGAGTGGGAGTGTGCGAGGGAATGAGGGGAGAAGGGAGGGAGACTGAAGGGAGGACAAATTGGAGTGAGGAGAAGGGATGGAGGAGAACAAAAGAGAAAGGAGGACAAAGGTGAAGGATGCAGAAAAGTAAGAGGAGCAGAGAGAGAGAGAGAGAGAGAGAGAGAGAGAGAGAGAGAGAGAGAGAGAGAGAGAGAGAGAGAGAGAGAGAGAGTCTATAATATTATGCTGCACTTTTTTCTTTTTTTCTGTTTTTAACCAAGCTCCGACATTTTCCTGGAATGTGACCCTTTCACTCTTATCCTTTTTTTCTTGTTTTCTTCCTTTCTCCTCCCTCTCTCCTTCCCTTTCTTCCCTCCACCTCCCCAGCTCTCACATTGGCAGCCTTTGTTAAGCTTTTTTGTGTTTAGATTTGTAAGTAAGCAGTATTTTCTCTCTCTCTCTCTCTCTCTCTCTCTCTCTCTCTCTCTCTCTCTCTCTCTCTCTCTCTCTCTCTCTCTCTCTCTCTCTCTCTCTCTCTCTCTCTCTCTCTCTCTCTCTGTGTGTGTGTGTGTGTGTGTGTGTGTGTGTGTGTGTGTGTGTGTGTGTGTGTGTGTGTGTGTG
>NC_087180.1:8094114-8106614 GCF_035594125.1 Scylla paramamosain
TATTTTGTTTGTTTGACTATTCATGACTATTTCATCACCCTGAGACCAAGGACGGAATGAATACGAGACATCGGCACCGCAATACTAATTCTGCTGATTTATACGAATACCAATACAGGTAAGGTGCTGCTGAGAGGAGGAGGAAGGCGAATACTAAACAAAGCAAATACTGCTTCGTGGAAAGTGTCTTGAAGTGCTTTAAAGATTCTTAGTAAATAAATTTCGAAGCTAGACGTTAGTGTCATTGGAGTTTTGCAGTGTCGAGACTTCAAGGTTATTCTTCGTAAAACTATGTGACTTGAGGTATTTCAAGAATAGTATCAAGACACCCTGTTGAAAGATTTTTTTTTTTTTTCACCGTTTAAACGGCTAATGCGAATGTGACACTTGGCGATTCATCTGAGTGACTCTAGAATATTTTACTACTGGAAAATATAACCACAGGCATTAAAAGATTGCAACCAGTTGATTCTCTTGCTGTGAATAGTATCTTTCAAACCTACACCTTCGGGATAAAATAAAAAAAAATCAAAGGGTTTAAAGTATTTATTTATTCATTTATTTTACTTTGAAAATTTCACAATCCATCTGTTATTTTCGTCACACTTAAGTGAAACTTAGCTGTTTGTTATAAGTGAAACGTGACATTATTTATCAGACTGTCTTTCAAAGTTACGTTATTTATTATTTATCACTATCTTTCAAAGTTACACTATCTATCGGACTGTCTTTCAAAGTTGCATTATTCATAAACCTGTCTTTCAGAGTTACATGTTCAGAAAGAAAACAAAACAATCAATCATTATCCCTTACCTTTTTATATTCAGTGGCCTAACTCCTTCACTCATAAATAAAGGACGCAGTGGTGTATTGAGAGTGAAACGTGAAATTATTTACTAGACTGAACTCATATATTTGGGCCAGACAGTTCAGGAAACTATGAGGCATGAGATTGTGAGTGTAGTGTGTGTGTGTGTGTGTGTGTGTGTGTGTGTGTGTGTGTGTGTGTGTGTGTGTGTGTGTGTGTGTGTGTGTGTGTGTATTGTGTTTGTCATGGTGGGGTATTATACCTCCATGGGTCATGAATTCCGTAAGGCAATGATTCTCTCTCTCTCTCTCTCTCTCTCTCTCTCTCTCTCTCTCTCTCTCTCTCTCTCTCTCTCTCTCTCTCTCTCTCTCTCTCTCTCTCTCTCTCTCTCTCCAGTTACCTTTCTTATATATTTAAGATAATTTGCTGACCATAAAAGCAACAAATATTCATCATAATAAATAAGTGTTGATATCCGGATATTCGAGTAAAAATCCCAATACTGAAATCACGTTGAAATTGAATCCAGTAAAGTAGCGTATACGAATGTTTTCTTATACGAATTCCTAATACGATTACTTCTTGACTGCCTGTGGTTACTGTAAACAAGGGGGGAGGGAGGAGGAGGAGGAGGAAGGAGGAGAAAAAAATGGATGAAAAAAAATAAGATGATGATGAAAACAATATTAATAACGACGTACGAAATACAGGAAAAAGAAGGAAAACAGGAACAAGATCAAGGAAAAGAAGATGAGGATAATAATAATGAACGACAACAACATCAACAACAACAACAACAACAACGACAACAACAACAACAACAACAGCAACAACAACAACAATAACGACAACACCAGCAACAACCTCAACAACAACAACAACAACAACAACAACAACAACAACAACAACAACAACAGCAACAACAACAACAACAACAACAACAAGAGCAACATCAACAAGAACAGCGAAAAAGAAAATGAAAAAAAGAGAGAATAGCAAAGTAAGAAAAAATCGTTTGCCTATTAATCTTTTTCTTGGGGCTTCTTAGCGAATGCACGAGTGAGTGAGTGAGTGAATGTGCGAGTGAATTGAGTGCGTGAGTGAGTGTGAGGTGAGTGACCAAGAGAGTGCATGTAGAACTGATGATAAGTTGATCCATAACATTCTTTTTACACTTAGAGAAGCTTAAGATGATCACCTAATTATATACATGCTTCAGTCTTTCTTCACTAAAGTACTGCAAAAAGAAAGAAGAAAAAAAAAAGAAACAGTTACTAATAATTTTCCTTCTCTATATATACATAAATTTTTCCCAAGTATCGTTATCTTCTTCGATCCGGCAAATAAGTGTGGTACTCTGTAGAGGCAAGGAAAGGAAGGTGCAAAATATGAGAGGAAAAGGAATGAGAAAGAATGAGGGAGACAATGAAAACCCATCTGAGGGTGACAGTGTGAGGTACGTGCGCCAGTGTGTGTAACTAAGAACAATGAGTCAGTGAGTATGAGAAGCGAAGTGTGTAAATATGAGGATGTGGTAGTGCAAGGATGCAATATGAATAAATGAGTGTAAGTGTGCTTGAGTATGCGAGAATAGATGGAATGAGTGAGTGAGTCAGTGAGTGAAGGAAACAAAAGTGCGTTTAAGTATGAGTGTGGAGTGTGAGAAACCAAGTATAAGTGTGAGTCTCAGAGTGCTAGTGTCAGTTATGAGTTAGTGTGAGGGGTGTATAGCAGTGAATCGTGGGTGAGTCAGCGAGTGAAAGGAAATAAATGCGTCTAAGTAAATTGAGGTATGAGTTGTGAGTGTGATGAACCGAGTATACGAGTCAGTGTGAGTGTCAGTGATAGGGTGAGTTATGAGTTAGCGTGAGGGGTTCGTTCCAGTGAATCGTTGGTGGTGAGAGGCAAGGAAGAGGTGAGAGAGAGAGAGAGAGAGGTACATGTTGGGAGCAAGGCAGGGAATGGTAAATACGTGAAGAAGTAAAGAGATAAAGATAATTAAAGAGACGCAAGGAAAAATAATTACTGCTATCATGAAGAAAATTGCACAGCGCCTTTTTGTTTTAGTTTCTTCCTCACGTGTCGGGACGGAAGGAAAGAAAATACGAGGAAGTGGAAGAAAAAATGCTTTAATCTTTTTCGTTCTCGCTGTAAATAGTAACGTTTTTTGACGCTGTTTGTGTAGGAGAGCGCGCGTGCGCGCGCACACACACACACACACACACACACACACACACACACACACACACACACACACACACACACTTTTTTCTTCCTCCTCCTCCTCCTCCTCCTCCTCCTACTCCTCCCTTACGTGTTCCTGCTCCTGCATCTACACTTCCTCCTTTTCCTCCCCTCCTTTTTCACCTTCTTTTTCTTCCTCCTCCTCCTCCTCCTCCTCCTCCTCCTCCTCCTCCTCCTCCTCCTCCTCCTGCATCAACACTTCCACCTTTTCCTCCCTTCCTTTTTCATCTCCTCCTCCTCCTCTTCCTCCTCCTGCTCCTCTTTCGCCTCCTTCTCCTCAGCCTCCTTTTCTCAGACATATTAGCGTCTAGCGTGACCCAATTACAGCTCTATCCCAGTGTGTTGTCGCTTAATGCCGCCAATATAACAAAGACCACGACCTTATATCCGACTCGTCAACAGCATCTTCGCCTTTTCTCAGACGGGCAACTAAAAAAAAAAAGGAAGAGGAGTCACCGGCAGCAACATTCTTCCTAAACAGACCCGCTTCCATAGAGGTCATTCCGTGTGTTTCCTCCTAGCAAAGTTTTCTCCCTTATGAGGAGAGAGAGAGAAAAAAAAAAAGACGAAAGGGAAAGGAAGGTCTGTTTAGGATTGAGTGGCTTATGTTATGGAAGGGAGGGAAGATATGGTGGCCGCGTGGGTTTGTTTGTGGCATATTGGGCCAGTAGGTGTGTGAGGGAGAGGCGGAGGCTGTGTAGAGTGTGCTGGAAAGGGGCAAGAGGATTTGCCGGGGAGTTTTTGAGTTGAGAAAGAGGTGCTAGAGAGAGAGAGAGAGAGAGAGAGAGAGAGAGAGAGAGAGAGAGAGAGAGAGAGAGAGAGAATGGCCTAAATACAGTAGTGGACAGATAGACCGTATTGTTAGATGGTGTAGTTTATCACAAACGGCCTCATTAACGCGAACTAAGCCGCGACTGTTCATTATTCCTTCGTAATCCTTTGTGTGTTTATGAAGGAAGACAAAATATAGATGACCTCAAAAAGCATACTTACAGATTTGCGTATAGAAAGAAAGAGACAACAACGAATAGAAGAAGAGAGTAATTTCCTAATCAACCAAATATCAATGAGAAGATAAAAAGAAAACAAAGAATAATCCCCAAAAAATAAAAACTAGCGAAATATAAAGTAAGAAAATAAGGAATATATATTAAAAGAGCAAAATCAGAGTGAGCGCGGGAAAGAAAATGGAGACTAACAAGAAAAATATATTGGAAGTGGAGGTGTGACAGTCGATGTGGACTGAGAGAAAATAGCGCCTGAAGAAAAATAGGAAGAGCTGAGTTTAGGCAGAACATAATTCACATTCTGTCGATCCAATAGTACTCGTAGAGAGAGAGAGAGAGAGAGAGAGAGAGAGAGAGAGAGAGAGAGAGAGAGAGAGAGAGAGAGAGAGAGAGGGGGGGGGCAGTACGTGTGAGGACGAGGGAACAGAGACGCGTCAAGCATTCACGTCAGATTCCTGTGAAGAGATGCATGATCCCCGGTATAAGTCACGGTGACAGGCAAACTCCTCCTTATTAAAGACGTCCTCAGATTTATCGCTTCGTTCAGCCTCGGAGAAGTGTGGTAGTTTCTCAGCACTTTATAGGGCAGGCTACTACGGGTGGGCTGTGGAAAGAGGGATGGAGGAATGGATGGATTGGAAACCAAAAAGGACGAACTTTAGCCTCTGGTCACTATACGAAGAGGAGGAGAAGGAGAAAAAAGAGAATGAGGAGGATGAAGAGTATGAGAAAGAAGAGGAGAAGGAGGAGGAGTAAAAGGAAAAATAGACGGAGGATACAAAGGAATACAAAGGAAGACCAAACAGCAATAAACCTTGGAAGTCCAAAGTAGGCTGTCTGGACGAAGAGGGAAAGGACGAATAGAATACAAAGGAGTACAAAAGAAAGCTAAACAGCAACAGACCTTTTGGTCCTTCCAAGGCTTTTTGGTAACTACTTCTAACTAGCTACAGGGAAGAGAGACAGGACAACACAGCAGAAGGCTCCTCTCCACCCACCACTCCCTCCATCTTGCGCTGGCATGGAAATAGATGCGGAAAAGTATTCTGCAGTATGGAAAAACTGACGTGGAATTTTCATAGGAAAGGATGAAAGCGAGTTCTAGTATTCACCCTACGGTGAACTCTATACACCTATCTGAAAATGAACAGAATTTATAATAAAATTGGTGTCTGTAAAATAAAAGAGTTTGTTAGTGAATTTAGTAATTATTCGGACAAGAAGAGAGCTTGTTAGGGATTAGCTTTTGAATATTTGTCTATTTCATTTTTGAATGACTGAATAGAATTGCTGTTTACGGTTTCTGCAGGAAGTTTATTCCATATATATACTGTACGATTAAAGAAAAATGTTTGACCTCGTAGGATTTAAGACGTTTGGGTACAATCTTGAATCCATTATTTCTTGTTAGGTTAGAATGATCAATGGTAAAATATTTATTTGCATCAAGGTTACTATATCCTTCAATTAGGTCTTATCCTACGCTTTGTTAAACTAAATACGTTTAGTCCTTCCAGTCGTTCCTCGTACTGCTTATTACGCAATTTTGGAATCATCTTAGTCACTACGCTGTATCTTTTCTAGTTTTTCAATGTCTTTTTTGTAATATGGTGACCAGAACTGTACACAGTATTCTAGATGAGGGCGCACCAGTGAGTTATATAAGGCAAGTATAACCTTTCCTGATTTAAATTCAAAGGTTCTTCCAGTGAATCCTTCTAATTTATTTGCCGTCCTTACTGTTTCTGTGAAGTGTTGATTCGGATTTAGGTCTTTTGATACAACTACATCAAGATCTTTTTCTTTATTGGCGCTTGACAGTGGCATGTTATTCATTACATATCTCGCCTGAGCATTGTTGCTTCCGGTATGTAGAATTTTACACTTTTCTATATTGAATCTCATCTGCCATTTTTCTGCCCAGCTCATTAGTTTATTGAGGTCACACTGCAGTTCCTGCCATTGTGACACTGACGTTACTCTACTTGTTATTTTGGTGTCGTCTGCAAATTTACTTATTTTGCAATTGATCCCTTCATCAATATCATTAATGCATATTATAAAAGTACTGGTTCTAATACAGAGCCTTGAGGAACGCCGCTATTTACCTTATGTCCATCTGACTCTTCTCCATTTATCACAACACACTGTTTTCTGTCAGAGAGCAAGTCTCTCAGCCATTTCAGGGTGTTTCCGGATATGCCGTGAGCTTTTTACTTTACTGATGAGTCTCTTATGGGGAACAGTGTCGAAAGCTTTCTGAAAATCAAGGTAGATAATATCAACTGCTTTTGTCTCGTCATACGAGTTAAATACTTCATAAAAGAAGTCTAGTAAGTTTGCCAAGCAAGAACGTTTGGTTCTGAAACCGTGTTGCGAATCTTTTATGATTTTATTTTCTTCTAAATATTTGACAATCTTATTTCTGATTATTGTTTCCATCAGCTTGCACATTACTGAAGTTAGACTGTAATTGGCTTGGAAATATTTATTTTCCTTTTTAAAGATTGGCATGACATTTGCTAGATTCCACTCGTGGGGGACTTTACCCGCTAGTAAAATTTTATTGAATAAAATTGTAAGCGGTTTCACGAGCTCATTTCTTGCTTCTTTAAGAAGCCTGGGTGATATCCTGTCTGGCCCGGGTGTTTTGTTTACGTTCGTACTCTTCGTGACTGAAAGAATTTCATTTTTTGTTATGGTGAAGTCCGGCAGCGTGGTGCCTCGTGCCTGAGGCGCGGGGTCGGCATTCTGTCCTGAACATCCTCGGCCGTGAAGACTTGAAATGTACTCGTTCAGGATGTTCGCCAAGTCTGTTCCGTTTTTTCTTTTTTTTTCTTTTTTTCTTTTTTGCCATTTTCTGTTATTAGTGGACCAATCGTTGATGTTAAAACCATTTTAGTTTTTACATAGCTGTAAAATTCTTTTGCGTTCGTTTTACATGAGTTTGCGATCTGAGCTTCAACAGATTTTTTGCTGCATTTGATCAGCTTTTTATTTTTTCTTCGCAATCTCGTGCTCTAGTTTATCATTATTATTCTGTGTTAATTTGTATTTGTAGTACGCTTTTTTTCTTAGCCAGAAGACAGCATCTGATTTCACTATTCTACCATTTCTGTTTGATGTTCTTTATCTTACGAGGAAGAGAAGGAGAAGTAGGAGAAGTAAGAGGAAAAGGAGAGAAGAAGGAGGAGTAGGAGAAGGAGGAGTTTTATGAAGAAGAATAGGAGAGGAAGAGAAGAAAGAAGAAGAGGAATAGTGATGAAAGCAAAGAAAAAAATATAACAAAAGAGAAAGAGATGCATACGATGAAGAAGAAAGGGATGATGATGAGGAGGAGGAGGAAAGGTGGATGACTTGAAGTAAGAGGATTGGAAGGAAATTAAGCGAAGAATGAAGAAGGAAGGCAAAATTGAGAGGAAGAGGACACGAGTCAGAACGAGCAGGGAACGAAGAAGGAAAGATAAAGAGGGAATGAGGATAGGATTGCAGGAAGTAGGCGGAGGGGACTTAGGGGAGAGAACTGTCGGGCGTGAAGCAGATGCCTATTTTCTCAAGACGACTGAGGAAGGGCGAGTCTGGCGAGGACGTGAGCTTTGGGTAGGAGGAAAGCCAGGCCGCGCCACCCACAAACATGCCGTCCACACTTTTCCACGCCACGTTATCCACATCTTGTAAACCGAGTGTACAACTTCACACATCCCCACCGTACAACCTCACACATCCACACTAACCCAAGTAACGCACACCCATCCATATGATCTATACCTAAACTACCTGTAACCTCACACGTCCACACTAATCCAAGCTACACACACCCCTCCACACAATCTATGTCTTGTAAACTAACCACACTACTGTACTGTAAATACCTGACACATCCATACTCACATCAGGCAACACACACCCCATCCACACTAACACCACTAATGCACACATCTTACGCCAAACACACACACATACACACACACACACACACACACACACACACAGGTTGACCCTCATACCCATTTAAAACTGTCCACATCCGCCTCCACATTCCGCAGAAATAAAGTAACTGCCGGGGATGACTTAAAGCAAACAAAGGAATCCCGCTGGTGTTATCACTCCTAGTTGTAACTCTGCCCTGCCCTAAAGTCCCGCATACTCCTTCATGTTCAGCGTACAGGAACCTGGAATGGAATGGGTTCTGAGAAAAGTGGACGTTCTCTCTCTCTCTCTCTCTCTCTCTCTCTCTCTCTCTCTCTCTCTCTCTCTCTCTCTCTCTCTCTCTCTCTCTCTCTCTCTCTCTCTATTTCCTCTATTTTCTCAGCCCTGCAATGATGCCGTATTTACATGTATTTAGGTTATAACCTACTTTATTATTATTATTATTATTATTATTATTATTATTATTATTATTATTATTATTATTATTATTATTATTATTATTACTATTATTATCATTATTATTATTATTATTATTATAAATATTGTTGTTGTTGTTGTTGTTGTTGTTGTTGTTGTTGTTGTTGTTGTTTTCTATTGTTATTTCCATGATATTTTATTTTTTTATTGTTGCTGTTATTATTAGTTTTATCATTATTGTCATTATAGCTATTATTATTATTATTATTATTATTATTATTATTATTATTATTATTATGATTATTATTATCACCATTATTATTATTATGATTATTTATTTTGTTTATTTATTTATTATTATTATTTTCATTATTAAATTTACTCAGTTCATCCCAGCAACACTGTCTTCAAGGTTAGGCCCACACCACACGTCACCTTTCTGGAAATGTTAATAAAGAAGGTCCGTAACAGAGCCACGACTCAACAAACCGAGGCGACTCCATATCGTAATCATACTTGTAATTATCATCTATGTAACTAATAAAAAGTATCAGTATCTCTCTCTCTCTCTCTCTCTCTCTCTCTCTCTCTCTCTCTCTCTCTCTCTCTCTCTCTCTCTCTCTCTCTCTCTCTCTCTCTCTCTCTCTCTCTCTCTCTCTCTCTCTCTCTCTCTCTCTCTCTCTCTCTCTCTCTAGGGTCTCGTCTGTTCAAGAAGTAAAGGGAATCAAAATAAGTAAGGAAATAATGAGGAAGCTCCGGGGATCAGCAGGGACGAGGGGCCTTAATGAGTAGCGCGGAGGTGGGGACACGACTCATGGAAGGAAAAAAAATGTCGAGGGTTAAAAAAAGGAGAATAAAAAGAATGGAAATGTAGCTATAAAACGAAAGACGAAAAGAGAGAAAAAGTAAAAAAAGGACTTACTTCCAGCGAATTACAAGAGGTGGAGGGCGGAGGTGAATAAAAAAAAGAGGCAAGACGGAAGGGGGGAAAAGTGAGAGACGAGACAGATACGTAAAAGAAAAAAAAAATATGTGGAGATGGAAAATATAGAGGAGGAAAAATATGAGATAAAATGAATAGTGGAAGAGGAGAGAAAAAAAGATAACGACGTGCGATGCCAGAGTGGATGATAATGAATAAAGTTATCATAGTGAAAAGATAACGACTGATAAACACGAAAACATTTGAAGAATAATCGTTTTTTATTCTTGATATCCTTGGTTTTGTACTTTTAGGAGAATAACATGAAGGAATAAGGAAAAGAAACACACACACACACACACACACACACACACACACACACACACAGAGAGAGAGAGAGAGAGAGAGAGAGAGAGAGAGAGAGAGAGAGAGAGAGAGAGAGAGAGAGAGAGAGAGAGAGAGAGAGAGAGAGAGAGAGAGGACATATACCTTAACGAAACAATTAAAAACGACATATAAAAGACAAACAAGATAAAAAAAATAACGAACAGGAAGAGAATACACGAGCAGAGAAAAATCAATAAAAAAATGAAAAATGACAAACATACAAAGAGAGAGAAAACCACACACACACACACACACACACACACGGAGAGAGAGAGAGAGAGAGAGAGAGAGAGAGAGAGAGAGAGAGAGAGAGAGAGAGAGAGAGAGAGAGAGAGAGAGAGAGAGAGAGAAACAGACAGAGAAATTAAGAGGCCGTCTCACAAAGCCACAAGCCACTCCCGCCACTCTCACCCCTCTCGCTCCCATAACCCAGCAGAGTCACCTCTCCGACCCACGACCTCCTCCTGCTTAAGACACAAAGAAATCAAGCCCGTCATCTAGTTTAGGTAAAGAAGGACCTTTCTTCCTGGCGATCACGTGGGAAGATTGGGCACACCTGTTCAAGAAGAGGAAGAGAAGGACGAGGAGGGTGAGGAAGAAGAAAAGCAGGAGGTCCTTGTATATATGAAAAAATATATTTATTTTTTGAAAAAGGGTGGTATTTAAGTTAATGTCATTCGAATTTCAAGCGTAAGTTCGGTAGGGTTGGAAAGGGGAGCAGAGACCCAGCTGTCTGTCTGCACGCCCATCCAGAGACCAAGAGACTGAACAAGAGATTTTCCAACAAATGAAAATAGTACCTAATTTTCTAGGAGGATTGGTGTTTTACCTCAAGTTCGCAAGATTAAAATGTAGTAGCGTTACGAGGGACGAAGCAGCCTCCTGTTCCCCTGCATCCCTTCCTGACCTTATCAATTTATCAATATACGAGTACCTGATGGAACACCTGAGAATGTTACTCAAATTACCTGGATGATCTTATGGATGAGTAGAGAGAGAGAGAGAGAGAGAGAGAGAGAGAGAGAGAGAGAGAGAGAGAGAGAGAGAGAGAGAGAGAGAGAGAGAGAGAGAGAGAGAGAGAGAGAGAGAGAGAGAGAGGAAAGGAGAGAGGAGAGAAACGGGACTGGTAAAATAAGAAATATATAACTTGGGAAGTTCTTGAATAAAAGTGAACCTCATTCTCGCTTACAGAGAAGGAAATCCAATCGTTTTCCTCTTACTCCCGCCGAGGAAAATGGCACGCGGGAAAATACTGTTGCTCGCCTAAACCTCTCGTGGGGGGAAGAATGGAGGAAAAGTGGCTCAAGAAGGTGCTATTCCAACGCGGTCTCTCCTAAAAAAAAGTGCCGATATTATTGTCGTATTTTCAGGTTTACGGCAGCCTTGCATAGCTTGATGGATCTTACTGTTATGAACTTGCCTCATAAGGGTGATGGAGACGGACGCAGGAAGGGTGGATGCCTGGCAGGGGTGAGAAAGACGAGGTGGGTAAAGTTTATGGATGGGAAGAAGTGGATTGGGTGGGTTATGGGATTACAGGGCCGGGTGGGTATGGATGTGAGGGGTATGGTTACTGGGCTAGGCGACTTGTGATGGGGAATAAGTCTTAAACTGAGTGAGAGGGATTAGAATTGGCAGGGAAGTGATGAGGAATCCTTAGGGCGTGGAGGTATGTTGGGTAATACTGGAATGGCAGAGAGAGAAGATAATAGAAGTTACGAAAAATAATGAAAAAAGGAAAAAGGAAACACAGATACTCGTAATCATATGAAACCACTGCTCCTAATATAATGCTGCTAATGAAGATGGTGTTACTGCTCCTCCTCCTCCTCCTCCTCCTCTTATACACCACCACCACCACCACCACCACCACCAACAACAACAACAACAACAACAACAACAACAACACCAGAACGACCTTTCACATTACGTGCCTTACGACCTTTCATTATCTGTCAGTGTACCTTCCCAAACCCTCTTATTACGTTCCCACACACTTCTCTCACCTTTCTCCCCAGACCCATCACTGAGGGAAGGGAGGCAGGGCGAGTGTGAGAGAATAATGAGAAGACTGGAGTTTGTGTGTGGGAGAGTTCGAGAAAGGGAGAGGGGAGAGGAGAAAAGGAGAGTAAGGTTCACTTCTTTCTCCTCCCATGCCACTCAGCCCCTTACGATGCTCCTGACGCCTCTCATCTGATTGGCTGACTGGGAAAGGTCGTTTGGAGGAGGAGGAGGAGGAGGAGGAGGAGGAGGAGGAGGAGATGCAAGAGTAAGAAGAGGTATTGGTGAAAGAGACTTCGTTTTCTGTTGATTTTATAATTTTCTTCCTTTCACTTTTGATGTTAAATTACTTATAAAAACAAAAGATGGAAAATGCTACACGAATGAGAGGAATAAAAGTTAAATGTTACAATTTCAATAAACTCTAAAAATGAAAAGAAAGAAAATGAATGTTGCGTTTGAGAAATAGTTCACCTAGTTTTAGTTAGAAACTGTCACTAAAACAAAAGAGAGAGAGAGAGAGAGAGAGAGAGAGAGAGAGAGAGAGAGAGAGAGAGAGAGAGAGAGAGAGAGAGAGAGAGAGAGTGGAATTTTAAGCCTTTCTGTAAATATTTGTTTAAAAAAAAAAAAAAAAAGAGAGAGAGAGAGAGAGAGAGAGAGAGAGAGAGAGAGAGAGAGAGAGAGAGAGAGAGAGAGAGACTGGATGAGCGTAAAAATAAAGAAAAAAAGAAAAATACACTTAACCTAGCATGAAGTACGGAAAAAAAAAATGCAAACTAAACAT
>NC_087180.1:8109114-8126614 GCF_035594125.1 Scylla paramamosain
TCTCTCTCTCTCTCTCTCTCTCTCTCTCTCTCTCTCTCTCTCTCTCTCTCTATATATATATATATATTTGATCTTGCCATTTTTTATGCCTTCGCTTTCATGATTTTTCCATATTGTTTCATTTATATCTTTATTGACTCAGTTCGCTCTATGCGTGTTGAGGTGACCTGGTTCTGCTGCTTCCGTATTTCTCACACATTCACAGAAAGACAGGAAGCACAAAAATTTAACTGGCACATTGATTTTATAAACAGAGAAAGATAGATTGGTTCCATTTTTTCTTTACGATCCTTTTCTTTACGCCAGTTTTGTTAAAGTTAACGTGACATGGATATTTAAATGGAATTGTTGATGTGAATGAATAAATAAATGAATAGATAAATAAATAAATGAATCGCACATATTTGCTGAGTTAACTTTAATAACTTCCATCAGGAGCTACTAACTGCATTTTTCTATACTATTTTTATTTCTTTAAAAATGGTAACTCCTTTAACACGAACAAGTGAACTGGATGAAGTGATATTGAAAAAAAGAAAAAGTAATTGTTTATTAATGAAGTACCCTTGATATATATATAGGCCATTCATATTGTGTGTGTGTGAGAGAGAGAGAGAGAGAGAGAGAGAGAGAGAGAGAGAGAGAGAGAGAGAGAGAGAGAGAGAGAGAGAGAGACGAGTAGGAGGATAAGTGGACGAGTGGGTGAGTGCCGTCCGTGTCCGTGCGTACTTTCCGTGCCTGTGTTGACTTATTGCCGGGGTTTGTTTTACGACACAAGTGGGTCGATGCGGCGGAGTGTTTGCTGTAGTCATTGTCACGTTTGGCTGCGAGACAATGCTTGTGTTATGTGTTGAGCTGATGCATCACATTGCAATCGCCTCACCCTCCACTTATCACTGCTGGCTTCGACACTCAGCGTTAAAAGAGATAATTAAGAACATAAGTTACTCTATCAGTTTCATTGCTACATTAGATAAACAAAATTCGCAGGGTTAGCATTGGGGCAAGAAAGGCCGGGTTCAACTATGATAAAGTTAGACTGAAAAGAGATCAGAAAAAAAAAATGACTCTCAGTCAGAGTTGTAGATACATGGAATAGACTCAGTAATCTGGTTGTTAACACCGAATCAAAATGAAGCTTTCAAAAGATGAGTCAAATTTATGAATGGGCATGATAAGTAAGCAAGTTCTGTACAGGGACTGCCACATGTAGGTCTTATGGCTCCTTCCAGCCATTCTTATGTTCTTATATCTTCACTGAGAACAAAAGATGTTTTAGATAAATGTTTTGTCATAAGAGGAGATGAGAAGGTATATACAATTTCTTTGTGCCTCCGGTTTCTGTTTATACTTGTGCTTATTCTAAATGCTAAATGATATTGAATTTGCTATTATTAGAAATATAGACAAACGGACAAACAAATACGAGTAGGTAATGTTTATAATAAAGGGGCTGCCATTCTCTCTCTCTCTCTCTCTCTCTCTCTCTCTCTCTCTCTCTCTCTCTCTCTCTCTCTCTCTCTCTCTCTCTCTCTCTTTCACACTGACTGTCGGACGCAGAGTCGCAGAATGGCACTCAAATAGACAAGAAGACTTAAAAAATAATAAAAACACATGCAGATTGATAGGCAGACTGACAGGCAGCAAAGAATGACAGGCCCAGACGAAGAAACACAGGTGACATATAGACAGAATCACACACACACACACACACACACACACACACACACACACACACACACACACACACACACACACACACACACACACACACACACACACATACAAACACACACACAAACACACAAATCACTACAGGTGAGCATTACCGTCTTGGTGAATCACCCAGGTGTGACGCGGACTCGTACCTGTAATTAGAGAGCCTGAATGAGACCGCTGAATGGAACAAACTACGCTACAGCTGACAACAATGGATCAAAGCCTCAGACACACACGAGGAGGCACAGCACTCAGTGAGTGAAAAGAGACAGAATACGAGCTGTGATTAATATGTACGTATCGGAATTCTTGAGTCTGGCTTACCGCACAGAAAAAGAGAGAGAGAGAGAGAGAGAGAGAGAGAGAGAGAGAGAGAGAGAGAGAGAGAGAGAGAGAGAGAGAGAGAGAGAGAGAGAGAGAGAGAGAGAGAGAGAGAGAGAGAGAGCAATGCACTCACTTTCGTGTACACAGTAATTAGCTTGCATGAGACTGATAAGCCAGGTGTCAGACATTCCTGTAAGGGAGAGAAACTATATTGGAGAAAGAGAGAGAGAGAGAGAGAGAGAGAGAGAGAGAGAGAGAGAGAGAGAGAGAGAGAGAGAGAGAGAGAGAGAGAGAGAGAGAGAGAGAGAGAAATTGTTTATATGTCCCTGTTATTAATATAAAATTTAATACAATTTATTCAGCAAACAGCACACACATGGATACCAGTCGTTTTAGTGACAGCAGGTGATTCTTCTTTATGGCAGCGTTAAAAATGTACACTTGTTTTAATGGTGAGTGTAATGATAAGCACACGGTGATAATTCGCTTGTTATTTTTTCATTACATTTATTCGAATTGGCTGATATAACACACTTCCCTCTCTTTCTCCTCTATCATATGCTTGTTATTTTTTATTAAATTTACTCGAATTTTCAAATATAGCACATATTTCCCGTTTTTTTTCATTTATGATGTGCTTGTTATTTCCATTACATTTATTTGATTTCCTGATACAACACTTTCCTCCCTCTCTTTCTCCTTCTTTGATGTATATTTGTTATTTTATATTGTATTTATTCGGATTTTCAGATATACAGCACACACTTTCTTCTCTTTCTTTTTTCTTCTCTCCGCTTCATCTCTTTCTTTTCTTTCCTTCTCTTTAACTTCCTTTATTCAATGTTCCTTTTTCTGGCATTCCTCCACAGCCCCTTCTTCTTCTCTTCTGCAGCGAGTTTTTCTCTTTTTTCTTCTTTTTCTTCTCTTTTATTTTTATGTGCTTCACTTCCTCCATTGTCACGCACCGTCATCTTTCCTCCATTCTGTTTTCCGTCCTTTGCCAAAAATCTCCGTTTACTCTTTTCCATTTCCTCCTCTTTTTCCTTAATATTATCTTTTTTTTTTCGCTTATTGCCATTCTCATCTTCCTAATCGCAATCGCTCGTCTCCCAGCTCCTCCTCCTCCTCCTCCTCCTCCTCCTCCTCCTCCTCCTCCTCCTCCTTCTCCTCCTCCTCCCTTCCTGCTTTCCTTTCTCCTTCGTCGTCTTCGTGTCCTCTTATTCCTCCTCCGTCGATACTTCTCTTAGCGACCTACTTCGAGTCCGTTTAGGCAAGAAGATCCTCACTGATAGGCCTCCTCCTGCTCCTCCTCCTCCTCCTCCTCTTCCTCCTCCTTCTTTTCTTTCTCCCCATTATCCATATCAGCCGGAGAAGTAGAAAAGGTTGTCTTTAAGTTAATCCTCGTTTACGCGAGTTGAAAGGGTCTCTCTCTCTCTCTCTCTCTCTCTCTCTCTCTCTCTCTCTCTCTCTCTCTCTCTCTCTCTCTCTCTCTCTCTCTCTCTCTCTCTCTCACAACTTACAATTTCCTTCCCAAATTCTCTTCTATCCTTCGCATTCTCTCCATTGTTCCTCATTCCTCCGCTTGTGGCATGTCCTCTCACATTCATGTTTTTCCTCGTCCTCCTCCTCCTCTCCCTCCTCCTCCTCTTTTATCTCTTCATTGTCGTCGTTGTCATTTTTGTCCTCTTCGTCGTCCCATTTATTCTTATTCTCTTCCTCCCTCCTCTGCAGCTCGTTTTCGTCCTTTGCTCCTCCTCCTCCTCCTCCTCCTCCTCCTCCTCCTCCTCCTCCTCCTCCTCCTCCTCCTCCTCCTCCTCCCTGTCTTTCATTTTTTTCTTCCTCCTCCTCTTATTGCACTTCGTACTCTTACTCTTCGGCTTTCTTTTTGTCTTTTCTTTCCTTCTTTCTTTCTTTCTTTTTTTTTTGTTCTTTCTTTCTTTCTTTCTTTCTTTCTTTCTTTTTCTTTCTTCCGTTCTCCTCTACCTCCTCCTCCTCCTCCTCTTCCTCCTCCTCAAACTTCTCTAACTTTTCCTTCTCCTTCTCCATTACCGTATATTCTCGTCTTTCGTCTTCTCCTCATTCTTTTCCTACTCCTTATCTTATCCTAATTTAGCTTTACTTTTTCCTTTTTTTCCTCCGTGTCCTTTACTCCATCTTCTTTCCTTTGCTCCATCTTCTTCTTTCTCGTTCTTCGTGTCCTCGTTCCTGTTTTTAATGATTTTTCTTCTTCCCCTTCTTTCGTTTACGCTTTTTCATATTCTTCATAACCCAATTTCCTTTTTTTTCGTTCTCCTCTTTATTTCTTTTTTTTTATTATTCTTCGCATTCCTTCTTATTCAACTTTCGTCGTCATTTTTCTATATCCTTTCATTTTTCCTCCTCGTCTTCATCCCTCTCGTTCATTTTCCTTCCCATTTATTCTCCGATAATTTCATTCGCCCAGCGTCTTTTTTTTTCTTTTTCTCCTCGTCTTTTCTTACTCGTTATCGTCCATTAATTTCGTCCTGCTCTTCCTCTTCCTCCTCCTCCTCCTCCTCCTCCTCCTCCTCCTCCTCCTCCTCCTCCTCCTCTTCTTGCTTCCCTCCTTGCTTCTTGTCCTACATCTCATCTTAGCCCCCTCCAGTTTTGTCGTTAATGAGGAGACAAAAGCATGACCTGAATAAAAGTCGAAAGCAGATCATTACAGCAGCTTCTTACTTCGTCGATGTTTATCAGAGAGAGAGAGAGAGAGAGAGAGAGAGAGAGAGAGAGAGAGAGAGAGAGAGAGAGAGAGAGAGAGAGAGAAATAGGTCAAAGTTCTTTATGTTAGAGGTATTTGTTTCTTTACCTGAAAGGAGGAGGAGGAGGAGGAGGAGGAGGTGGTGGTGGTAGAGGACCAGACAGAGGAGGAGGAGGAGGAGGAGGAGGAGGAGGAGGAGGAGGAAGAGGAGGAGGAAGAGGAGGAAGAAGAGGAGGAGGAGGAAGAGGAAGAGAAGGAAGAGGAGGAGGAGAAGGAAATGAAAGAAGAGGAGGAGAAGGAGAAAGACAAGAAACGAGAAGGAGGGGAAGGAGGAGGAGGACAAGAAAGGAGGAGGAGAAGGAAGAAGAGGAGGAAGAAGGAGAAGAAGGAGAAGGAGAAGGACAAGGACAAGGAAGGAGAAGGAGGAGGAGTAGGAGAGGAGGACAAGAAAGAAAGAGGAAGAGAAGGAGGAGGAGGAGGAGAAGGAGGAATACAAAGAATACAAAAGAAAGAACAGACAGCAACAGCCCTACTGGACCTAACGAGGCTGTCTGTGTGTCTATTCTACCACTACCACTACTGACTCTAAGAGTTAGAGGATGGAGGACACTAGGGGTCAAGGAAGGAAAAACAGGAGAGTATAGGGAGGAGGAAAGGCTAAGAAGTGATAGGAAAGGATGAAAGAGAAATTATACTATTGATTGTCCAACCTTTGTTTAAAAGTTTCTATTGTATTACTATCGACAATATGTGCTAGGAGAGAGTTCCAGACATTTACAATTCTATTGAAGAAATAATACTTAGCCTCGTCTGATCTGAAACGCTTACCTATAATCTTGTAACCATTATTTCGAGTGGTGTTGGAACTGTTAATGATGAGATAGTTGTTTACATTTACGTTATCAAAGCCCCGACACATCTTAAACAATTCAATTAAGTCACCTCGCATTCGCCGTTTTTCTAAACTGAACAAGTTGAGTTCCCTCAAGCGGAGGAGGAGGAGGAGGAGGAGGAGGAGGAGGAGGAGGAGGAGGAGGAGGAGGAGGAGGAGGAGGAGGAGGAGGAGGAGTAGGAGGAGAAGGTCAAGGAAGAGGAGGAGGAAGATAAGAAAGAGGAAGAGGAAGAGGAGGAGGTTGTGATGGTAGTTGAACATGTGATCACACTTACAACTTCTTCGAATATCAATACGGTCGAGAGAGAGAGAGAGAGAGAGAGAGAGAGAGAGAGAGAGAGAGAGAGAGAGAGAGAGAGAGAGAGAGAGAGAGAGAGAGTAATGCCTGGTGTGGCGGTGCTTGCTGACCATCTAAGGCCGCGCTACAAAGGACGTGTGGCGCCGCGGGGAGAATAGCAATGTGTCACGCTTTTCTCCGCCTCACAAAACACGCCCCGCTATCGGCCAGCACGCCCAAAGAGCCTCTCACTGCCCGGCCTGCTGACGATCGATCACGCTGCCTTCAGGAGAGAGAGAGAGAGAGAGAGAGAGAGAGAGAGAGAGAGAGAGAGAGAGAGAGAGAGAGAGAGAGAGAGAGTACACGGATATATTTTGGTGTAGTATTTATTATTTCCTTTATGTTCTGTTTCTTCTACAGTCTCTCTCTCTCTCTCTCTCTCTCTCTCTCTCTCTCTCTCTCTCTCTCTCTCTCTCTCTCTCTCTCTCTCTCTCTCTCTCTCTCTCGGAATACTGTCATTGTTCAATTAAGAAACGTCAATCGATTACTTTCGTCGGCACACACACACACATACACACACACACACACACACACACACACACACACACACACACACACACACACACACACACACACACACACACACACACACACACACACACACACACACACACACAGAATAAAGGAGTTAGGTAATAATGCAGGGAAAATTGCGATGAATCACCACTAAATCATAAAATAATGTTAGTTTACCACATAACCTTCCCCGCGATAAGGACCGCCGCCCTCGTAACACCCACGTAAAGCTGTGATGGTGCTAGTGACCTGCGGTAGTGCCCCCAGTTATACACTCTTATATGGTCCATGATCCCCCCAGGTAGGCTCATTAAGGCATCTCTTGGCCTGCAACTTCTGTTTCACTGACCCTTGTACGTACTGCAGCTGAGAGTCGTTATTTTGCCTTCACCATCCTGTCTTTTTGTATCAAATAGTGTAGGTTATTGCAGCTTCGTAATGACCATGCTGCTTTTTCTTTGTCCACTCCTTTTTCCTTCACTAATGTTCCACAACTCCTATTTCAAGTTTTTGATAATTTTTCCTTCGCCTGTACTTTCCTGCTGCTATATATTGCATAGTGTAGGTTGTTACAGCCTCGTAAGGACCAACGTATCTGCTGCTGCTTGTTCTTTGTTTGTTCTGTATCCTTCACTTATACCAAAGGTTCCTTAATAGTGTAAAAATTTCCCTTACTGTAATTTTATTATTAGTGACGAATAAACTAAAAGTTCGATATTATCCAATATTTGTGATTTTTTTTTATTTCATGACCTTATTTATTTATTTATTTATTTATCTATTTATTTATTTATTGTAGCAAGGGCATTGGAGAAAAAGGATTTACACCTGTGATCTGCCTGTGGGATGCGGTAATTTTTGTATTGCCGTCAACACACTTGAGTTTTAAGGGCAAGGAGGAGAGGGACGCACCAAAGGTTTTGTGTGAGGCTCGGGGCTGACCAGGCAGAATGTGGGAGCCTCTGCTTTAGGCCCAAGGTGACAATGAAAAGATGATAAAGTATCCAATCACGTATTGACATTTAGAACCAGAGAGAAAGAGAGAGAGAGAGAGAGAGAGAGAGAGAGAGAGAGAGAGAGAGAGAGAGAGAGAGAGAGAGAGAGAGAGAGAGAGAGTACAATCATATATTCTGACACACCATTTATTATTATTCCCCCTCCTTTCTTTTCTTTCGCTTTGGTGTTCTAAAAAATACTCGGTTGGAGAAAAGTAAAAATTAAATTAATATAAGAGATATAACACTAAAACACCGAACAAGATAAAAAAAAAAGAAAAGTAACTTAATCCACAAAGGTAATGAAAAGCAATGCCTGCCTTGGACTATGAGGCGGGGATCTAATGGTGATACTCGGGATAGGTGTCAGTGGTGCTAGTGGTGCCAATCAGTAGGTGGCCACAGCGGGACCGCCTGTTCTTGTCTCCATTAAGAGTGCAGGAGTGTCTTGCTGGGGGACGCGCTATCTTGCTGTGGTGACTGGTAGTTAATTTGTCTCTCTCTCTCTCTCTCTCTCTCTCTCTCTCTCTCTCTCTCTCTCTCTCTCTCTCTCTCTCTATCATGAAAGGGATCCCTCTTTTATTTACCAGTAATCAAGATCTGCCTGTCACTTAAAAATTTAAATTGATGCTGTTACTAGAATGGCAATTTTTTTTTTCTCTCTCTCTCTCTCTCTCTCTCTCTCTCTCTCTCTCTCTCTCTCTCTCTCTCTCTCTCTCTCTCTCTCTCTCTCTCTCTCTCTCTCTCTCTCTCTCTCTCTCTCTCTCTCTCTCTCTCTCCATAGTGCCGCCAAACAGAGGGTGAGGGTCAGTGAGTAATTGGGTCATTACGACAATATACGGCTGGAGGTTCTTCGGAATCTCCCAGCCAATAAGAACCTCGATAGTAGCGCAGCTTGAAATATGATTGGTCGCTGGAGAAGGTGCTGCTACTGCTGCTGCGACACTATATTCTCGAAAGCGTCAACTCACTAAGCCCATGAACTCAAGGCTCTCTCGTTGGCACTTCTTAATGGCTCGTTAAACCCGCCCCCTTACGAACTAATTGAGCCATCGACTGAGCATTTTTCTAACGCCAAGAACACTCGTGCATCTCTGATTAAGCACACACAAAATATATATGCTTGTATTACCAAAGGACAGCATGATGAATAAATTAAATCGTCGTATTTCAAAGGCATACATTTTTTTTTCAGTGATGATATTACAATTCGTACAGTTTCATTATCACGTTTTTTAATGGGAGTCTCGGTAATAAAGTTACATTTTTATACGAAAGAAAACGGGCGTGACGGCGAGAGTGGAGTGAAAAAAAGGGGGGGGGGGAAAAAGAGAAAGGGAAAGATTTGCAAGGTAGAAAAGGAAAAAGACGAAAGAGCAGTGAGTGTCCCCAAACAGCTGATTCGGGAACTCCTGGGATGTTTTTCTTTCCAGGGAGGGAAAGAAAGCGGAAAATTACCCCGATGAATAGATGAGAGGAGGAATAAGCAAGGACTGAGAAACGGGAAGGATGTTTGGTTTTGAAGGCAGAGAGAAAGGGGGAGAGATGGAGGGAGAGAGAGAGGCGTGGAAGAAAGACAGGCCCCAGATTTGAGTCGTCGGGAATTTCTCATATAAATCATGTAAATCGGGAAGTAATAAGCACGTGTCCTGGCGTGGTGTTTACGTTGTGGTGTGTGTGTGTGTGTGTGTGTGTGTGTGTGTGTGTGTGTGTGTGTGTGTGTGTGTGTGTGTGTGTGTGTGTGTGTGTGTGTGTGTGTGTGTGTGTGTGTGAGGCGGGGAGTGACAAACAGGCAGGGAACGCATAATTACAAAAAGACGAGGGATATATCTTAAAACATTTCAAAGGACAGTCGCGACAATAAAGGGCGGATGAGGAAAGAGTGAGATGCGGAACAACAAAACGAACATCGACATTTTATAAACCATTTACCAAACACGAAAACGAAATAGGGGACGGGGATTCCTTTTGATAATGAACAAAAAAAAAAAGGGAAAGACAAACAGAACACGATCACTCAATTTGCAAAGCGCGCATGAATCTATCTAACAAAACAGAGTCTCTCTCCATATGATTTGCATTTCCAAAGCAGTAAATTAGATGGGCGCTTTTCAAACACGCTGCCAAAAGACTGAGCGAAACGATGAGACAAGGCGGGAGTGGAAAGTGGATAGGATTTGTCTGTTTTTCCATGTGCGTCTGTGCGTGCGTCACTCTCAGCTGTCTCTTTACGTCTGGCTGGATATTCGGCGATCTGTCTCTGTCTATTCCTTTGTTTATTTGTTGCCTTGTCCTGCTTCGTTCTATTTTTATAAGAATGCTTTTGTCTCTCTGTCTATATATGTATATCTGTTCCCATCTGTCTATCCACCTGTTATCTATTTTGATGTTTGTTTATCTGTCTGTCTGTCTGTCTGTTTCTGTCTGTCCGTCTGTCTGTTTGTCTGTCTGTCTTTCTGTCTGTCTTTCTGTCTGTTGCTCTCTCTCTCTCTCTCTCTCTCTCTCTCTCTCTCTCTCTCTCTCTCTCTCTCTCTCTCTCTCTCTCTCTCTCATATGCAAATTAAAGAAGGGGACAAATAACGGGTACTTGTGTGCACCTAAATATGCCTCGCACGGCCACCTCATTTTCATTTGTTATATCAAAATCAACAGGAAACCCACACTTACCATAAACTAGGGCCCGTGTGTGTGTGTCTGTGTGTGTGTGTGTGTGTGTGTGTGTGTGTGTGTGTGTGTGTGTGTGTGTGTGTGTGTGTGTGTGTGTGTGTGTGTTTGCGCAACATTCGTCACGTACACATGCTTTGTTTGTGACGCTGCACGATGTCGCCACATTGAGAATTGCGTGCATCCCTGTAATTTGTCCAGCCAGCAGGAAGCACTACGTATACACACACACACACACACACACACACACACACACACACACACACACACACACACACACGTACACGCGCGCGCGCGCATTCTAAATGTTTTGTTCAATTCCGCCTTCCAAGAGGAGGATCATCACAGAACACTAAGGGAAGGTGATGGACTCTCAATTGTCTTAGTTCCCGACGCAGAAAACGTAGAACGACTCCTCTAGGTGTTTTTCCGGGTAAGCGGGACGTGTAGCGAGGCGAATGGATATATAAATGTTGGTTAATTTGGTATCGAGGGACACGGGGCTTGGAATAAGAGGGACAATAACAACGTGAATAGACACCGATTACTTTCATTGCGTGTTTTCGCCATTCGTCCTTGCAAAAATAACCTTCTTTTCTCTTTCTCCTACTTGGGTGTAACAATGTAATTTTCTGTGGCTATTGTTCTTGTGTGTGTTTATTGAGTTGTTTGAGTGTGTGTGTGTGTGTGTGTGTGTGTGTGTGTGTGTGTGTGTGTGTGTGTGTGTGTGTGTGTGTGTGTGTGTGTGTGTGCGCGGGTGTGTTTAGGGTGTGTTGTGGTGATGGTGCCGATGAGGTGTGGTGAGGGGCGGTCGTGTGCGCTAGGGTGAGTGAGGCATGAGTGTGTATGACATGTGGGATAAGTGGCGGTTAGGAATGGTAGTATTAGCTGGAGTGGCTATGTATGGGTGAATTAAAGATATGGAAGGGAGGCGGGTCTCTCTCTCTCTCTCTCTCTCTCTCTCTCTCTCTCTCTCTCTCTCTCTCTCTCTCTCTCTCTCTCTCTCTCTCTCTCTCTCTCTCTCTCTCTCTCTCTCTCTCTCTCTCTCTACACCTGTCCTTGTCACCTGAGCCCCTTGCGCCTCAGGTAATTGGATTAAGTTCGATACACCTTCTCGGGGCAGGTGAAAAAAGTGTCTTGTCAGTTTGCTTTTATTTTTTTTTTCTTGGGCCCATATTGAATTAAGGTTCTGTTCTCGGGGTTGTTTCGAAGGTGAAAGGTGTTTGCCAGTGTGTGTGTGTGTGTCTCTCTCTCTCTCTCTCTCTCTCTCTCTCTCTCTCTCTCTCTCTCTCTCTCTCTCTCTCTCTCTCTCTCTCTCTCTCTCTCTCTCTCTCTCTCTCTCTCTCTCTCTCACCACGTCTCATTTTCCATCCATTATATAATACTTTCTTTTCCTCATCTCCTCTTGTATACTGTTTTTCAGATTCTGCTCACCTCCCTCCTTCCATCCTTCTCTCACTCCTTCCTGTTTTCCTCTTCCCCCCTCACCATCTCTCCTTCCCTCCATCATTTCTTCGTACGATCTTCCCACTCTTTCCCCGGGTACGTTATTCTTAACAATACCGCTGTTTACACACTCCCTCACTACATCCTACACGCTTGTCCCTCCTTTCTCTCTCTTCTGAGTACTGCTTTCACTAACAGACGCGGGTATGAAGAGTGACAGCCACACAAGAGCACGCGCGCGCCTCCATTTGGTTACAGTATTCCGTAATAATAGAAGTGACATATTTTGAATTACATCGTGCACAGCGTCGAGAGATATCCGGCTCAGTGTGTGTGTGTGTGTGTGTGTGTGTGTGTGTGTGTGTGTGTGTGTGTGTGTGTGTGTGTGTGTGGTGTGGGCGAGGGGAAGAAAAATAGTACCGAACGTTCCTGAAATTCTCTGCGTCCTTGAGTTGCGCACCTCAGCTTGCAACAGTCGATGAAGAACGTGACTTGGAGAGAGCAATGCCATGGTGCTTGCTTAATTTTTCTTCCTCTCACACCATTCCATCCTCCTCCTCCTCCTCCACCTTCTCCTCCTCCTCCTCTTCTACGCCGCTTCGTCTATACACAAACATCCTTGACTTTTCTCTCTGGTCGCGATGGCTTTGGTATTTTTCCTCCTCCTTTTTTTACCCTCTGGTAAGATACACACTTTGATCAGAAGGGCAAAAAATGACTTGTCGTGATGCCTTTCCGCATGAGGTGTCAGAGAGATTATTTAGTTGTTGCGGGAGTGTCTCGCTGTACATTTCTTCCTTGTAGGTAAGGATGGCCGAGTTTTTTTGTAGATTTGTTTAATAAGTCTAGAGGCCGCGAGGCGTGGGCAAGGTGAGGGTGAGTGGATCGAGAGGAAGAAAGTGGGGAATGAAAAATAAAGTGTTGTGGTGAGGGAATAAAAAAAAAAGAAACGTTAGAGACTGTGAAGGTTGAGAGAGAGAGAGAGAGAGAGAGAGAGAGAGAGAGAGAGAGAGAGAGAGAGAGAGAGAGAGAGAGAGAGAGAGAGAGAGAGAGAGAGAGGATGGAGGGAGGGAGGGAGGAGAGGAAGGAAGGAAGGAAGAAAGGAGGGAAGGAAGGAAGGGAGGGAGATAGGGAGGGAGATAGGGAGGGAGATAGGGAGAGAAGGAAGGAAGGAAGGAGAGAGAGAGAGAGAGAGAGAGAGAGAGAGAGAGAGAGAGAGAGAGAGAGAGAGAGAGAGAGAGAGAGAGAGAGAGAGAGAAGTAAAGAAACGAATGCAGGAAAACTTTAGATTAAAACGTTTTCTTTCGTTTCCCCCATGAATGTAACCAAAAGACAGGATGGGAGAGAGAAAAGGGACACGTCTCCACTCCTCTCCACCTGATTCCTCCATTACTCTAACACTTCCTCATTCCTTATAATTTGCATCAGCTCTCCATCTCTTCCTCCTTCTTAACTGTACCATTATTTTAAATCCCAGTTCCTCATTCCTTGTAATTTACATCACCCCATTTATCATCATCGGGTTCCATTTCCTCCCGTGATTCCTGTGACTTGAAGTGAGAGACGTCCCCACTAGTGCTGCATTACTCATTCATTCCTTCATATCTGTATTCATGACGCCCTCCAGGAGGCGCGGATGGGGGGCAGAGACGGGATCACTGGCTTGGTGGTGGAATGTGGACCAGGCACCATATTGTGAAACTCTGGCGCAGCACCTCCACTACGTTCAAAAGGCTTACTTAATGTCACACGGGTTTTAAGGGTGTTTCAATGGCTATAGTGGCAGACTGATAAAATTTCTAAACTATTAACAAGAAGACTTTGAAAACAGTCGTGGTGAGAGAGCAAATGGTTCTTGAATACACGCCCTGATTACCACGTTCGGAGATTATAGGTTTTTAAATGGATGGAGGTTCCTCGTTCACACACATTTGTTTCTTCGGCAACTTTCCAGACATTACTGTAACGCTTTTGATGCAAACAAGAGAGAATGTAACTATTTATGGCTCATTTCTAGGTGTTAACTTGAAGCTTTCACACACACACACACACACACACACACACACACACACACACACACGCAAACACTAATCAAGCAGAACGCGAGCACTCAAAGGAAATGAGACAAACTTTCTCGGCTATAATTTGCCAACTCGACTGAAGCCATCAAAGTCCATTAGAGATAACTTCTTTCGCTCTCTCTTCCCGGTAATGGGCGAGCGAAAGGGTGACAAATGGCCGCCTCTTAAAGGTATTAAGCGGACAGTTCGCGGAGTCTGGCGGAGAAGGCGTCTAAATATCCAAATAATTAATAAGGTAAACACCACTACCTTTCCTTTCCTTTCCTCTCTCTTTCTCTCTCTCTCTCTCTCTCTCTCTCTCTCTCTCTCTCTCTCTCTCTCTCTCTCTCTCTCTCTCTCTCGTGTTTGCACTTCGTCAGGTATTAAACACACCATTAGCCAGTACAGAGGCTGCCCTGTAGTGTTATGTGTGAAAGTGCTGCTGGGGAAATTGTTGATAGGCCTCCTTACCTGCCCTCTTACGGTGCCTATTAGATTTAACGGTAATGTCTGTAATTCTCTCTTTTTTTCTCTCTTGTCCCGGAATTCTGGACTCCCTGCATTTAGTGTCTCCAGAATACATATTTATTTATTTATATCGTGAAATGACAGTTTTGGACGTTTGTCATTTACAGGAACATATAAATTCAGTACCGCAAGACCTGCATAGAGGACATCATTTTGAACTGGAATGGAACATCTGAAATCTGCTTAGAAATTCTCGTATGAAAAGAGGTACTGAATTCCATCTACCTTGCTTTTGTCATTTTATTTGAAGGGTTTGACTGATGTTCGCTTAGTCCTCATCCAAGATTCATTTGAAGACTGGGGCATCATTTCTTGTCTATTTCTGTATCGTTTATGTTCGATGAAGTGATTGAAGGCTCAGAATTAAGGAAAAATAAATATGCCTGTATACTCGTATTTGTGCTGCACTAACGCTGTCTTTTCCTCTCTCAGTGGTGGATGCGTCCCCTTTTCCTGCCCCGTCGTGTGAAACTGATACTGTGCACACCCGAACAACCCTTCTCACTCTCACGAAAAAGAGTAAATATAAAAGAAAGAGAGAAAAAGGAGGTATCAAACACGCCGCCTGCTGTCGAAAAATACTCTTCACCTTCGGAACAATACATACATCTCTTTCCTCACACTTCTCTGTATATTTTCACATTGTCTCGTAAATCAAAAAAGTGTTGTTTTAAAGGTAACGCTTTTCTGGGACACTTTTAGACGTTCGTCTCGTCACGTCCAGCCTTTGTGTCAGGGTCCATTTTCGAGAGGCGGGTATTAGATGGTTCGTCTTTTGCCTTATTATTATTATTATTATTATTATTATTATTATTATTATTATTATTATTATTATTATTATTATTGTTGTTGTTATTGTTGCTGTTGTTGTTGTTGTTGTTGTTGTTGTTGTTGTTGTTGTTGTTGTTGTTGTTGTTGTTATTTTGTGTAGGACGGATTTTGCTCTAGGGCAATAAAAAAAAACGCATAGTGAAGATGTCAATTCCTGAAAAAAAGTATATCTTAAAAAGGATTGTCAAAAATTTGAGAAGTATCTTGTTGCTGTTGTTGTTGTTGTTGTTGTTGTTGTTGTTGTTGTTGTTGTTTTCTTTCTTTTTCTTTCTTTTCTTTTTCTTTATATATTTACGTATTTATATATCTGTATATTTTTCATTTCATATGTACTCATTTCACTCAATATCCAGGGCATAACTTACTGAAATGCTAAATCTACGACGGGCTGAGGAAGCACAGCGTTGTCTTGCAGCGTCCGCCACATCTGCAAGGCACCAGCACACAGGAGCCATGAGCCCCCACCTGCTGCCATCCCATGAGGTCAACGAACCGAAGGGCGCCGCGACGTACTCGATCAAAACAAACTCAAGAAGATAAAAGACGGAGAGGGAAACAAGAAAAAGACAGTGAAGTTTCTAAATCTTTTTCAATCTTGTCTGTGGAGTTTCCACAAATTAGGACAATATTGTACAACACAGCTTATACAACTGAGGCGGAAGAGAGTGAGGGATATTTTTGTGGCTTTTTTCAATAGCAGGAAGAAGTGAGGAAGAAGAGCAGCCGATATTGAAAGGCGGTGTTTGGAGATGCAGCCGCCTTGCGTAGACGTAATATCTGAAGGTAATTAGGCGTAAGGTAACCTGCAAATTAATTACTGTCGGCAGAGGTGAACACTAATGAGGCTTCATTTCTCTTGCAGGTAATGAGAGTGGCCTTTACTGCACTAGTGGCTACGCTGTTGTGGAAGGTAAAAAGAAAATGTGCCCTAAAACATATATACGTGCCTGTATTTTGCTGTTATGGGAGTACTTCGCTCATTTGTTTTCCCAGCAATGTAGAAATAATTTGTGTTTTCGCGTGGTTTTATCTTTCTTTTTATGAAACAATGCTCTCTTTCACGTGTAATTATATTTTGATGTTTGTTTGAGTAGAGTTGCAGTTCCGAGTCAAAACTTCTCTCCCAATTTTCTTGTTGTTGATGAGTGTTGACGTCGGGGGTGCGAGAACTGTGAGGGAGAAACAAAATCAGATGGTGAGGGAAAGAGAGAAACAGTGAGAGGTAAAGGGAGGGAAATTATTGGCGTGTAGAAAAAAAGGAACAATCATGTGAAGGTAGAGATTGGAGGTACAGGTAAAAAAACGGAATTGAGTGATGAAGGAGGGAGCGAACTAGCGAGGGAGAGAAAAAACAATGATGAGATAGAGAAAGAGAACTGCCATGGTGAAAATAGTTTGAAAGTAAAAGAAATAATGGTAAAAGAAATGTCGAGAGAAAGAGAGGGAGAAAAAAGGCGAGAAGAATGAGGAAGATAAATTGAACAGAAAATATAACTGATACGAATTCAGAATAACGATATAACAAGTGATGTGAAGTAATAATATAATACAAGATAACAAATAGTCCGAAACAGTATCTTCAAAGCATAGTAAACTTGACGGTAAGTGTTTTTGAAATAAGATAAAGATGAGAGGAAAAGCATAAAAAAGTCCCCCGGTCATCATCCATCCTGAGCCGCCTGGAGAAAAGACAAGGGAAAAAACTGTACTAAAATAGAAAATGGATGGTAGGAAGATAGGATACACAGAAAACTGGTCTCAAGTTGAGGGTCGGAGGATAACAGAAGCAGATAGAAGGGAGGCAGACTGATCACCTGCCAGGCCCAGGTATGAGGCCTTATCAGGGGAGGCAGGGCCGAGGGGAGCAGCAACCAGACTTAACACAAGGAAAGGAAGAGAAATTTCATGATTTTCAGAACAAAATAGGGAAAGTAAAAGCCGCATTGCATCCATGCTCTAGTTCACTTAAATATTAGTGGTAAAGTTACTACATTATGAACAGGGCCTCGAAAATTAGATTTAACTCTTGAAAAGAAAAGTTTCATGATTTTAATGAAAAAGTAGGGAAGATAAAAAGTCGTATTGCATCCGTGTTCTGCTTACCGTAAATGTTAATGATAGATATTGTACAGTGTGAAGGACAGAAACCAAGCTTAACTAAAGAAAAGAAAAAAAAAATGTTGTGATCTTAACAATAAAACAGAGAAGATTAAGGCCACTTTCCGCCCATTTCTCACATAACTTAAATATTAACAACAAACCCACTAAAATATTGATCAATAACAACTAGACTTAAAAAAAAAACGGAAAAGAAATTTCAAGATGGGAAGTAACTGCATTACCGTAAATGTTGAGCAAGCCATTGAAATATTAAAAAAATTCAGCTAAGCCTAATATTTTCTTTGGAACGTAACTGGTTGCGAAGTTAGATTTAGACTGGAAAGGAAGGGAAAGGCACCGCACAGCGCG
>NC_087180.1:8134114-8159114 GCF_035594125.1 Scylla paramamosain
CACTTCCCTTCCCTCCTTCCACACGTCTGTTTTTCCACCGTCTGTTTCCTCACCGCGCCTTCCTCTCGCAGTTGTTTTCACCTCCCTTTCCCGGTTTCCTCCCTTCCTTTCTTCCGTCTTTTCCCCTCGGCACACAATCCTAGCATTAAATTTTGACCAAATCCTCGGAGCACGCCCCTGGTCATGAAGCCCCGAGATAAACTCCATCTGGAAGGCCCCGGGTTTTGCTTCTTCACGAGGACCTCGATGGGGGGAAGGAGAGGTCGCGAGGACTAGGCGAAGGAAATACAAAAAGGGAAGGGTGGAAAAGGAAGGATAGGAGTAGAAGTAAGAGGAAATATGGGAGAAGAAGAAGGAGAAAAGCATTATAAGAAAAGGAGAATGGGAGAAGAGGGAAGAAAGGCAAGAAATAATAGGAAAAAAAGAGAAGGGATACAAGGTGGAAGCACTGAAGAAAAAAAAGAGGACAGGCAAAGGGAAATGAGGATAAGAGAAGGAGGAGAGCAAGAAAGGATAAGAAAAGGGAACTCGTGGACAAAGACACAAGGAGGGAGGAAGGAAGGAGGGAAGGAAGGAAGGAAAGAAGGAAGGAAACACACGAAGGGAGAAGTTTGGATGGAAGATGAAAGAAGGGAAGGAGGACAAGACGGAAGGAGGAGACACAAAGAGATACGAATGAAGAAAGGAGGTGGAGTAAAACAGAGAGAGAGAGAGAGAGAGAGAGAGAGAGAGAGAGAGAGAGAGAGAGAGAGAGAGAGAGAGAGAGAGAGAGAGAGAGAGAGAGAGATGAATAGCGAGTTAAAGATACGAAGAAAAGAAAAAAAAAAGAGAATGAAGGAGAAAAGGGAGAAAGGGAAAGAGATAGGGAGATGCAGAGATGAGACGTGCCTTCAGTTCTTATCTCCACCACGAGGAAGAATCACGAACGGAAGTGGCTTATCCTTATCACCACCACCACCACCACCACCACCACCTAAGTTCTTGATAACTGAAAGCCCACCACCCTCACCCTCCGCGACAGACTTCTCTATTTGTGCAGCATTTTTATCTAATCTCCCCCGCGCCGCTGCAACACGTTTTCGTTTTCCTCGCCGGCGCCGTGATTGGTCCTTGCGGCGCCGAATTCCTCTTGGTTGGAGGTCTGAGTGGCTGGTTAATCTACAGTGGTCTTGATCCCGCGCGTAGAGTTCACCCAAGTGGAGTTCGTGCAGCCTTTTCGTTTTGATCTTTGGAAGGTTGTTGACAGCCAGCTAGCTCAAATATTTCCCCGATATGAGATGGGGCAAAATACTGCTATACTTTACGCTGTAGGGAGGAAGTTTTATGATCTTGATTTGCGTTTTTTCTTGTTTCTTTTTTTTTTCTTATGACGTAATGACGCTCTGATACTAACTGATATGTTTGGAAGGCTTAATATTATCTTCTTTATATTTCTTAGGGGCTTCTTAATGGCGGTATGGGACACAATGACGCTATCATGTACCTTAAGTCTTCCTCCTTACTAGTGTTTGGAATATTTTAGGTCATTGTTTTCTGTCACCCCCTCGCTCTGTTTTTCCCTCTCGGGCTGTACACACATCGAGGTCATGAGGCAAGGGCACTTAGCTGATGACCTAAAGTTAGACGTGTGTGGGCGGCCTGTGCTCCCAGCCTGCTGCTGCACACTAACCGGGAAATCAGAGGCGTTGTCGTGGCGGAAGAACATAAGTGGTGCGAAGGGTCAGTCAGAAATAGCCTCCGCTACCTTCACCCCCACACGCCTCCGCCACATCCACCCCGTCAATGCCTTCGCTACCTCCACCCTCTCCTTGCCTCCGCTACCTCCAGCCCATCCACGCCTCCACCACTTCCATCGCCTCCTCTCCTCCACCGCCCACACTTTCACCAGAACACTCACCTTCATCGCCAAGTCTCCAGTGTGTCCATCAACATTCCCTAACTATTGATTGAGGCTGGAAATGGATGACTGTTTGCCCTCGAAACCTTCCTTCCTTCACTGCAAAACCTGGCGTAGTGTCTTTTCTTCCTTTATTTTCCAGCCGCGCCCTTTCGCCTCTGTTTGTCTTACCACTCCCGCTCACTCTCTTCCCCCCCCAACCCCACCCCCGCTATATCTGTTTCTCCCGGCAGGTCCTCCAGACGCACCACCGGGAGTCTGAGAGAGGGAAAGAGAGAGAGAGGCAAGGGCGGGGTGGCAAGATGGGATGCTTTTATTTCTTCATCTTGTTGTCTTACGATGCTCCGGAGATTGAGGGGGTCTCACACACACACACACACACACACACACACACACACACACACACACACACACACACACACACACACACACACACACACACACACACACACACACACACACACACACACACACACACACACTCAAGTTTTGATTGTAAAGTTTTCGAGATGCATGAAATATTTGTGCTGGAAAGAAAAAAAATACCTATTTTTCTCCCTTAGAGAGAGAGAGAGAGAGAGAGAGAGAGAGAGAGAGAGAGAGAGAGAGAGAGAGAGAGAGAGAGAGAGAGAGAGAGAGAGAGAGAGAGATTGCATATTTGTACATAATCTTCACTCCCAGCTCAGAAATTTTCCAAGACGTAATATTCAGAAGTGTGTGTGTGTGTGTGTGTGTGTGTGTGTGTGTGTGTGTGTGTGTGTGTGTGTGTGTGTGTGTGTGTGTGTGTGTGTGTGTATTTGACTGCATTTACATATGTACTTATTTATTAATCATGCATACATATAGAGCATTTTTTTTTTTTGTTCTGAGCGCAGCGTCACGTTCTCGCATGGAAGGACACATTTTTGTATCTGTGCAGAGCGTTCCAGCAATAATTAATTAGCCTGCTCTATTAATGCATTCATTTCAGTGTATAATCAGTTTATTGCTGTTTAAATGTAACAAACTGTGGCGCATTGCATTGGCCAGTGTAACGTGTAGGAATTTGGACCATTGCCAGTTTTTTTTTCATCATTGACCTATTATTATGTTATTTAATACATAATTGGGGACACGAGGACGCTAACTACCACAACCAGGGACCGTGCGCTCGCACACACACACACACACACACACACACACACACACACACACACACACACACACACACACACACACATTTAAAGCGGTGGAGGAGGGGAATAGTAATAAAAAATTGAGCTAATACGTCAAAAGCATTCCTGCCACGCCTCCTCGGCGCCCGCCGGTCCAGCGGCGAGGCCTTAGCGAAACATGGAAAAACCTCGTTCAGAGTTTACTACCGCTGAGGAAGGCGCTGGGAATGGAGGACAAGGACGAGGACGAGACGAGAGGAGAGGAGAGGAGAGGAGGGTATGGGTGAGGAGGAGAGAAGGGAAAGGAGAAGAGGATATGGTTGGGGAGGGGAGAGACTAGGATAGGAGGGGAGGGTATGGGGTGGGAGGGGAGACAAGAGGAGAGGAGAGGGAGGCATGGGTGCTGAAGGGAGAGAAGAGGATAGGAGAGGAGGATACGGAGAGAGAAGAAGAGAGAAGAGAAGGGTATAGGAGAGAAGGGGACGGGAGAAGAAGGGAGGAGAGAGGAGATAAGAAGGAAAGTGCAAAAAACAGCAGAACATAAAGGAAGTGAAGAAAGTATGAAAGATGGGAATAAAATATAAAATTTGCGTCATGAAAGGAGTTTTAAAAGCTACGTTGACTACCTGCGCGCGCGCACAACACACACACACACACACACACCACACACACACACACACACACACACACACACACACACACACACACACACACACACACACACAGACACACAGAATGCGTCCATCCATTCATCCATACATATATACATAAGTGCAGACGCGCGCATACCCCGCGAGATGATGCACATAACCTGAAAAATTACGACTCCCTCGCTTTGCATATAAAGAGGGAGAAACATCAATAAAGCCACAGGTAATGCTCTCTCTCTCTCTCTCTCTCTCTCTCTCTCTCTCTCTCTCTCTCTCTCTCTCTCTCTCTCTCTCTCTCTCTCTCTCTCTCTCTCTCTCTCTCTCTCTCTGGTCCGAAATAGTGCAAGATTTGAAACATTTTTAAATATTTTCAAGCGCGTGCGCGCGCGCACACACACACACACACACACACACACACACACACACACACACACACACACACACACACACACACACACACACACACACACACACACACACACACATAATAACTAAAATAAACTAAAATTTGTTTAAAAGAATTCGCAATATTTCATTTAGAGTTGGGGAAATATTGATGCTAAACTTCAAAATATGTAATAGACACATTAAAAAAAACAACGAAAAAATGCAGAATTACATGATATTTGCTTATGTATATTCTCTTTATCTTTCTACTTGCAAGTTTTAAAACAAAGAACAAAGATAAAAAAAGACGCATGATTCTATTGTCATATCACAAGCAGCATTTTTTGCGGTATTTAAGTAGACACGTGAAAGACAGAGAGGTTGTCTAGATTTAGAAAGAATTGTTTATAAATGTAAGACAGTCACGTATCAAGAGAATATTAGATTAGTAATACAATAAAATCTTTCTCTAATATTCCCTTAATGAAATATGCAATTCAGGTGTGTATTAACGAACTTCAGGTGTGTGTGTGTGTGTGTGTGTGTGTGTGTGTGTGTGTGTGTGTGTGTGTGTGTGTGTGTGTGTGTGTGTGTGTGTCATTTACGTAAGCAGCAATACAGTTTTTACAACTTGTTTACAAAAAACTCATAAAATTCAAATGGAACGAAAGATGTGCATAAATATTCACTTCAATTATTTTTGTGACACAACGGATAGAGATATTGACAAGACCGAGAGAGAGAGAGAGAGAGAGAGAGAGAGAGAGAGAGAGAGAGAGAGAGAGAGAGAGAGAGAGAGAGAGAGAGAGAGAGAGAGAGAGAGAGAGAGAGACTAGAACACCCACTTGCACACACAAAAATAAAACTATGCACCTTTTCGTTCATAAAAAGTAAGAAAGAACACCAATGAAGTGCTAAAAATATATAAACTACCTTGTTACTCTTACGCTTATGAGAGAAATTGTGAAGAAAAGACTAAAGAATTCGGTATTGTATGTAAACTTTATGAAACAACCTCTTATTATGGTGAAGTAAAGTTATTTACTGGCTGTTTTAGTTGAAGAATCCTGAGAACCATTTACAGTGCTGCTACGGGCGTATTATTGTAGGAATATTAGATTAAGTTGCTTATTTTCATATTAAGCTGCTCCTGTTTCTTCATAAATATTCCTTGCCTGTCTTCATCTTCCTCTTCCTCCTTCTTTTCTTCTGTCATTTCCTTATTCAGTTTCGCCACCACCACCGCAACCATCACCACCTCCTCCTCCTCCTCCTCCTCCTCCTCCTCCTCCTCCTCCTCCTCCTCCTCCTCCTCCTCCTTCTCCTCCTTGCATACATGAATATTATGCTATGGCTGACTCCCTTCATCTGAGCCTTTCCTTGGATAGAGCAATATTTGGCTGTCATAATGTGTGTGTGTGTGTGTGTGTGTGTGTGTGTGTGTGTGTGTGTGTGTGTGTCTATAAGGTCGATGAGGAATGCTGTGGAGAAAAAATGGTCTGTATATTTAGTGTAATTCTTTATATACAACATGATGGTCGTTATTATAATTGCGTGTGAATTCTTCTCCCCCTCCCAAACACACACACTCACACACCATCGTCATCACCACCACCACCACCACCACCACCACCACCACCACCACCACCATCATCATCATCAGCTTAAGCAAGACCAAAGTCGTCCCAGCCCTCCCACTCATCTCTATGGCTGCTCGTGGTTTCCAGGCCACTCCAGCAAAACTTCTTATCTCGCCTCCATTTGGTCTCTCTCAGCTCTGCCGTATTTCACCACCCCAGTATTGCCATTGCGTTTCTGTCTGTATCTATTACGTGCTCGACTTTCTTCGCGTGTTCACATTTTTTAATTATAAAGATATCTTGCGCACTTGTCTTCTTTCTAATTCATGATGTTCTTTTCTGACCTGTCCATGTAAGATGATTCCTTTTGACCTCTCTTTATGGACTGGCAGTCTCAGTGGGCCTTTTCTTTTTTGGGGGGGGACTTTTTTGTTGCCCTTGGACAGTGCCGCTCTTTAATAAAAAAAGATCGTGTTATTTTCTTCCATTCCACTTTGCGCAGTCCAAAAGTTTCTTTATCTTAGATTTTTCTTTTAAGAATTGATTTTTTTTTTCATCCGAATTATTGGGAATGTTTTTTTTTTTTTCCATATGCATAAATGAAAAAGGTGGGAGTATCTGTGGAAACATTTTCCTTTTAAAGACTAAAGAAAGGCAAGATTTTCAGCTTTAGTACCACCATCACCACCACCACCACCATTCACCTTTGACCTATTTCTTGAGTAACGAAAGGAATTGTTCCACTTCAGTAATACCATACACGTCTGAAAGAGGAGGCAGCGGCGTGTTAGTGCCGAAATATCAACAAAAACAAAAGGTGAATGAGGTAAAGAAGTAGGACGAGGAGGGATAAAGAGAATGAAAGCGGAGATTGGTAGGGAATAAAGAGGATAAGAAGTAAGTACAGGAAAGAGGGGAGAGTGGGAGGAGGAAGAGAAGGAGTGATAAGGAAAATGAAAACAAAGAATATGAGTAGAAGATAAGGAGCATGAGAGTAGTAAGAGGAAGAAGAGAAGCAGATGATGGAGGGGGATAAGAAGGAGAAAATAAGGAAAATAAGGATAAAATAGGAAAAAAAATGCATGGGAACATTAAATATCATGTAAAGGAAGAGGAAAAGATAAAGAGTGTTATGAGAAAAAGGGAAAAAGAAGGGAACCAAATTGAAATAGAAAAGAAAAAGGGAGGATAACGAAGAGAAAAAAGTGTATAAGGATTAAATAGGAAAAAAATAGCAATATAGGACTAATGAATGTCATTCGAAGGAGAAAAAAATGGAACCTAATGAAAAAAATAAGAAAAGAGGAGGGAACTAGAATAAAATAGGAGACATTAGCAGGAGAGGACTAGTAGTAGATCCTATTCGATAAGAACCTACGCGGCCTGAGGATGGGGGCTTATGTTAATCAAGCCCCATAAAACTACAAGGTTTTGCTCAGCGTCCTAGGCAGTGACGTCACGCCCTGATAACATAGAGGCAGTGGAAGTAATTCGGGGAGACAAGAATGAGCGACGTGCGGAAGATTAGGAGCATTGCTTGACGTAAGTAGGAGAAAGCAAAGCATCCCTGATAGAACTCCATGTTAATAAGAGTGTAAGTTAGAAGGGAGGAAAAAAAAAAAAAGCTGCAGGAAGGAGATAAAGTTCTTGCGTCTGCCTCTTGAAATTGAGACGTTTGCATACTCGGCGCGCTACTGGGAAAAAGAGGAGCTTCCGAGGATTAGGTGGAAATCCCTTTATGTTTCTGTACCGTGTGTGTAGCGAGTGAAGGGATATTAAAGTTGTCACGGGCAGTGTAAACGTTTGCTTTATGGTGGAAGTGTGTGTGTGTGTGTGTGTGTGTGTGTGTGTGTGTGTGTGTGTGTGTGTGTGTGTGTGTTTCTTGTGTTTTTAATGCTTGTTTAATATCTGATTTTTTTTTTTTTCGTGCGTATGCAAGTGTACAATACTGTTTTCCTTGGACCATTCAAATAATTTATTGTGTAACTTTTTATAATTTGTGGTAAAAAAAATTATCTATTTATCTTCCTATCCACGCGTGCGCGCGCGCGCGTGCATATGTGTGTATGTGTGTGTGTGTGTGTGTGTGTGTGTGTGTGTGTGTGTGTGTGTGTGTGTGTGTGTGTGTGTATGTGTGTGTGTGTGTCCTTGCGTTTGTATTTTGTACCTTTTTTTTTATGTACGTGGCTCGTATCGTCACCGACAACACACACACACACACACACACACGAGAGAGAGAGAGAGAGAAAGAGAGAGAGAGAGAGAGAGAGAGAGAGAGAGAGATGAGAGAGAGAGAGAGAGAGAGAGAGAGAGAGAGAGAGAGAGAGAGAGAGAGAGAGAGAGAGAGAGTCCTTCAATCACTGCCCCGTTCTTGCAGTCATTCAGTCAGTCAGTCCATCAGCCAGTCAGCCTTCAAGCCACCACGCCACCAGGCAGACTCACCACTCTCTATTTCCTTTCCCTACTCTCCGATATCACCTGCTTTTTTTTTTCTTTTCTCTCCTGCTCCTTTAGTAACAACCCAATGCCTTTCCTGATGCCGTTTTCCTTCTGGGTTGTCTGAAAGGTCGGCCTCACCCACTCGTAAAAGAGTTTCCCCTCTTCTCTATTTTTTAACTGAATAATGCAAATCCTACTCAGGAACTTCTCTCCCTCTCCCCCGATCCTACTCAACTTATTCATGGTGTGCGTGGAGGCTAGAAAGGGAGGGGAAAATTACGGATGGGAAGCTTAAGGGGACGAAGTTAAAAAGAAGGGACAGAGGTAAGGGAGGCGAGAAGAGTGAGAAGTACTACCGCAGGAGACGTGGCGATGTGTGTTTGGGGAGAGTAAATAGATGGTAGACATTGTGGAAAGGGATGGGAAGGGGAAGCTGCGCGGACAGATATGATATACAGAGTTAGGGTGAAGGGAGGCATTAATGCATATATAAAATACCCCCCCCCCTCAGGACATTAGAACGTGTTGTATATCACACAAAGGAAGGACGGGAGTAAGAGTTATTACATCGCTTTACACCCCACCAGCTTGTGTTTGCCGCAGGGGAGAGGGATCACGGTGCTTCCCGCTCCCCGCAGCAACCTCCCCGCCGCCACTTTCCTGCAGGAGGTGGCCGGCAGTATAACGAAGTTCCTCCTATTAATCAAGTAACTGGCCGTGGTAGTGAGGGCGACCGAGACCCATTTTCTTTCTACTATGGCGACTCGTGCTTCATAGAAAACGGATGTGATGCTTTAGGAGGACTTGAGTATAATCTATCACGGTAGGAATGTCATTTGTTCGTGTCCGCTGAGGTGATTTACTAGTTTATCTGGTGAGGGATTTCACAAAGGAAAAGATGACGCGAGATTTTTACCTCTTCCAGTGAAATATGACAACGGGTGTCCAGAGACGGGGCGGGGAGCGGGGAGAGGAGGCTGGTCCGTTTTGCTAGACTGGTGATTAATTGTTTGTTTTTTTTATTCCATTGACTTGAGGCAAATAAACATAAATCAAGCCGTCTGTACTCCACATTGTTGTTCATGTTCCATAGTCGCCTTTCTAACGTTGCCATTATGTTTGTTATTGAGGAAAAATGAACTAATAGAAGGTATATCATCTCAACATTTTATCGTTAACATTATTGTCCATTTTTGCTAACGCTGCCAGCATCTCATACATGTACGCATTACTCATGAGAATCGTAATGATATTCAGTAGGCGTGTACATTTTACCCAGACAAAAAAGAAGTGCAGAGTTAAGATACAGGTTGGGATATATTCCGGAATCGCTTTCGACGATGTTTAAATAAAGAATAGTGTTAAAATCTTTTGTAATTTGAGCCTTTTTTTCATATTTGGTTATAGACTGTAGCTCTTGTCTTGTACCGTCATGTGAATCTGATGTGTGGAGCATCAAGAGAGAGAGAGAGAGAGAGAGAGAGAGAGAGAGAGAGAGAGAGAGAGAGAGAGAGAGAGAGAGAGAGAGAGAGAGAGCGCTCCAAGATCCAAAGCTAAGGACCCAGCATATTTTGGCTATCACTGCAGAAAATCGCTGAAACAAAGGGCAGGGTCTGGAAGCGATACAAATGGCTTCCCTCCAGACACAGCGAGGCTCGCGATCCACGCAGTGTGTATTGGAATATGAAGAGTGTTCGAAAATAATCTGTCCCGCTGGAAGGAAAACATAGAAAGTAAAACGCTTTTCTTAAGTGTTGGCAGCGGTGTTGGGGTGACGTCTAACAAACAACAAGCAGGATTACTCTTCTGTCTCGCTTATCATCGCATCAGACAAGACACTGACCACTTGAAGTAAAGATACAAGTGAATTACTGGCGACCCACTTCCCCAGTTCTCATTCCGGCAAGAATTCCACTTTCGCTACGGCATTTTTGATGGAATAATAGTTTCATGAAGGGACCTCAAGGAAAGCACTGGACCAAATGTCAGATGCATCCACTGAAAATCTCAGTATCCCTACTTATCACATTCTGTTTACCATTCTTACTATCAAAGGAAGCAAAAGTAATGTCATATATATATATATATATATATATATATATATATATATATATATATATATATATATATATATATATATATATATATATATATATATATATATATATATATATATATATATATATATATATATATATATATATATATATATATATACAAGTGACGCTGGGTAAGGGCAACAAAATGTTCGAAAAAAATGTCCACTAGAATGCCAGCTCTTTAATTAAAGAGAGGTCAAAAAGATTATAAAAAAATTAGAGGATAAGTGCCTTGCAAAAAGAAAGAAAGAAGAAAAAAACTAAGTGAGAAGATTATCTGAAAAATTACCCACTCATCTTCCTGTCCGTGTTGAGAAAGTTGTTATTGCTGCCCATCATCTCTAGCATGACAGTCTTCCACGAAGCACCACATGACTGCGTTGCTGTGCCAGAATTCAATATATTCCCTCCTTCTTGGAAATGCACCTCCTCCTGGCCAGCTGGGCGAGATACATTGCAGAGACAAGAGACTGATGCAGCTGTGAGCCCAAGACAAGCAGCTTCATCCAACATTCAATCGATACAGCAGCGGCGTGGTGTTGCTTCCTTGTGTGAATGTCCATCGTGTATCTGTTTAATATTTGCCTCATGACTCCAACGACTTTTGCACGACGCGCCTCTCATCGCGGCCACCACATGCATGCAGGAATGACACATGACCTCTTTTCCTTCCCATGTGCGGTCGTCTGTGCTAAACAGAATCATATATCACACCAACGCACTCCATTCCTCTAGGTGTGAGATAAACAAGTGGTTATACTCACACACACACACACACACACACACACACACACACACACACACACACACACACACACACACACACACACACACACACACACACACACACACACACACACACACACACACACACACACACACACACACACACACACACACACACACACACACACACACACACACATTAATTTCGCCTACATGCTTGTATATTCGTAAAACCTTGTGCGGTATGTCGTTAAATAAACTTCAGTACTCCACCTGAGTTCATCCTTTTGGCCAAAAATTTGTAAATGTAAAATGAAAACTGATGTGAAAATTAGATAGAAAGATAGATAAAACAGATAGATAGACGGACAGACGGACAGACGGACAGGCAGATAGATGGAGCGATTTCAAATTCGAATTCAAATTATTTTAACTCCATTAAGCAAGCTTGTTATTTTCATAAACGAGAGAGAGAGAGAGAGAGAGAGAGAGAGAGAGAGAGAGAGAGAGAGAGAGAGAGAGAGAGAGAGAGAGAGAGATACACTTTCCTCCTTCGTCGTCGGTGTAAGGAGGCCGGGAGACAGTGAATGCCCTTGGGTAGTACCGGTTTGGAGGCTAAGAAATGTCACGAAATGCCCTCAGGACAGCCCCTACTTGCTGTAGAAGTGGAAAGAGAGGGGGCGAGAGCGAGAAGAAGAAGAAGAAGAAGAAAGGAAAGAGGAACGTGCTAGAGAAGTAAGAAGGAAGGATTGTGAGACAGGAGGAAGAAAGGCCGGAGATGAAAAGAAGAGATAAAGGAAGTTTTGAAGGAAGAAAGAGAAGATGAAAGAGAAGTAAGGAAATGAAGGAGGAAGGAGGAGGAATGAGATGGGACTGAGAGGAATGAAGTAAAGAAGAAAAGCTAGGAAGAGAGAGAGAGAGAGAGAGAGAGAGAGAGAGAGAGAGAGAGAGAGAGAGAGAGAGAGAGAGAGAGAGAGAGAGAGAGAGAGAGAGAGAGAGAGAGAGAGAGAGGAAAAGTTTGGCTGTCACGATTCTTGCTCACGCCCGGTGGGAGAAAGTTGACAGGCTGTGGTCGTTTTGGAGGCAGACACAAAGAGAGAGAGAGAGAGAGAGAGAGAGAGAGAGAGAGAGAGAGAGAGAGAGAGAGAGAGAGAGAGAGAGAGAGAGAGAACAATGCACTCACTTTCATGTACACACTAATTAGCTTCTATGAGACATGTGAGCCAGGTGTCAAGCATTCTTGTGAGGGAGGCTTCCGGCACATCTAGTGTTGTTAGATGGAAGGGAGAGGGGAAGGAAGAGTTCAGAATGTAATGGAGTGGTGGATAATGAAGCAGTTTACAATAGTTGGTGATGTGTCCCCTAAGCCGTAAAGGAAACGTGATGTAGGCGCTAATTTGGTTAAGTGTATGGACGAGCCTCACGTTGCACTATGTTAAAGAAAAATCTTAGTCTTAGAACGTGAATACTGAGAAAATAATGTTCATATAAATTAAACTGTTATTATCTAAGTTTGAACAAGGTGAAGCTGAAAGAATGTGGTAAAATACTCCTTCACAGAGGCCTGGAGTGGGCGTCCCCCAGATGCCTTTTGCTCACTAGTCTTGGGATCTGAGGGGGATTTCATGCCTCTTGTAAAGGATATGAGAGAGAGAGAGAGAGAGAGAGAGAGAGAGAGAGAGAGAGAGAGAGAGAGAGAGAGAGAGAGAGAGAGAGAGAGAGAGAGAGAGAGAGAGAGAGAGAATGAAAATAGAAAGAGGGGGTAGAAAACTTAAAAAAAATATTGGTATTCAATCAGTTTGGCAGCCATTCACCTAGTCAGTCAGTCATTCAGTCAGTCGATCAATTAGCCAGTCAGTCATTGATCTACATGTGAAGTCAGTCGGTCTGTCAGTCAATCAGTAAGTCAATCAGCCATATAGTTAGTCATTAAGTCAGTCATTAAGCCAGCCAATTCACCAGTCAGTTAATTCAGTCAGTCAACCAGCCATCTATGCATGAAGTCAGTCAGTCAGTCAGTCATTTAGCCATATAGACATTCAGCAAGTTAGTCATCTAGCCAGCCGACCAGTCAATCAGTCGATAAGTCAGTCAGTCAATCAACAAGCCATCCAAACAGCCATCCAAGTATCAAGCCAGTCAGATATCGCTTCTCACTTCCCGATGGAGTGGTGGCATGAACTTGATTGAGTCTCTGGGGAGGGTTCACTAGACAGGCTTGTGGTTGGAGCAGGCAGGCAGAGTGTGAGGGGGCCCCGTGCACGCCACTCCCCCACGCAACAAAAACCCCCAACAAAAGCTAAGACCCGAACCTCTAATGCTAGCAATATATTACCCTTTCACCAATGTATCAAAATGTATAATGATTGCCACGTGTTCATTCCTCATGTATATTTCTTTTCATGTTAGTATTGAATCATAAAACTCGATTCTATGCTTCTTTCTCTCTATTCCAGTGCCTTTCCTTTCATCATCCCTCGGCTCGAATCTCCTCTCCTTTACAAACGGCGCGTGGAAATGTGAGTTCTTGAGATTTGCTGTGTATTGGAACGCACCGCAGGCAAAACTGCGTGTCTTCTTGGCCAATTGCTTTCGTACTCGTAAGGTGCTAGATATTTTACGTTTTTACTTCTGTTTCTTATTTCTTTGTGTGCGTATGTAAGAGATTCCATATTTCGTGTGTGTGTGTGTGTGTGTGTGTGTGTGTGTGTGTAGGCGGGCGCAGGAGTACAATTATTACCATTGTTACACAGGTAATGCATTAGAATTTTAGTGGGAAAAAGAGGCCGGCATAAATATCCACTTTAATTGATATTACGACAGGACAGAGAGAGAGAGAGAGAGAGAGAGAGAGAGAGAGAGAGAGAGAGAGAGAGAGACAGAGTGAGAGCATAAAAGCAAGACAAATAAATACTTTCATCTCATCTCGTGGCCTTGACCGCCCTCATTCTCTCTCTCTCTCTCTCTCTCTCTCTCTCTCTCTCTCTCTCTCTCTCTCTCTCTCTCTCTCTCTCTCTCTCTCTCTCAACACCACCACAAATACTTAATACTACCCAGTCCTCGCTCCTCTCATCACGTCATTCCCTTCCATTCCCTCTTCTTCCCTCCCTTGCTCTCTCAGTGCCATCTAGCGGTCAATACCACAAGCCAAGGCGGACCCACACTGGGATCCTAGTAAGAGTTGTTGGATTTGGCGACCTTTGTTTCGCCAACTAATTAAGGGGAAAGTGGTCGCTATGGCTGCGGTCGTAATGTTCCATGTTGTCTTTCCAGGCCAGAGAGAGAGAGAGAGAGAGAGAGAGAGAGAGAGAGAATGCTGGGTGTGTGTAGAATAGTTTTAGAGGAACACTGACCTCATTCTCCATTTACTACCATTCCTTTTCCCGGCTGTGGCTTCCTCCTCCTCCTCCTCCTCCTCCTCCTCCTCCTCTTCCTTTTCCTCCTCTTCCTCTTCCTCCTCCTCCTCCCTCTCCCCAAGGTTATGTTGGCGCTTAATCCCTTTGGTAATTCTGAGCCCTGAGCCTCTTCCTGCCTCGTGTGTTGTTGGTCTCAACCGCTACTGACTCCATGCTCCGGGCTCCACTTTGTGAGGATCCTCTGGTGCCTGCTGGTGACGGGGAGTGGAGGGGAGAGAAAGGGAGAGGAGTTGAAGTGTCTGGGATAGGTGGGGATAGGTAGGGGACATGGCAATGGATGGTAGGCTCGGTATATGAAGGAGGAAGAGAGGAGTTGTAAAGGGATGGGGATGGGGTAGGGATGGGTAGGGACAGACAAAGGGCACATGGAATGGAGTGGCTGGTTGGGTATATGAGGGAGGAAGAGAGAAGTTGTAAAGGGATGGGGAGGGGTAGGAATGGCTGAGAATGAGTGGAAAGCGTTGGGTGGTTGGGTATGTGAGGGAGGAAGAGAGGTGTTGAAAAGGGATGGTGATGGGTAAGGATGGATGGGAAGGGGTAGTTCGTTGGGTACAGTTGGAGAGTGAAAGGGCAGGAGGAATGTTGGGTGGTAATGTGCGTGGAGTTTTACCACTTAGTATAATCATTGTGCTCATTTAAGCATTATTTCTTTTATTGTCAAGCTGCTTCCCCTTAATGGCACTCATAATTCAACTCCAAGGTGTGTGTGTGTGTGTGTGTGTGTGTGTGTGTGTGTGTGTGTGTGTGTGTGTGTGTGTGTGTGTGTGTGTGTGTGTGTGTGTGTGTGTGTGTGTGTGTGTCTTTGTTCAGTTTTATTTTTGTCAATTCATCTTCGCTTGTTTGTCGATTCTCTCTCTCTCTCTCTCTCTCTCTCTCTCTCTCTCTCTCTCTCTCTCTCTCTCTCTCTCTCTCTCTCTCTCTCTCTCTCTCTCTCTCACACACACACACACACACACACACACACACACACACACACACACACACACACACACACACACACACACACACACACACACACACACACACACACACACCTCAAGTTTCATGATGCCAAATGCTTTTCCATTTCAAACTTTCCGAGCCTCCCAACAGTATTGTTTACCTCACAACATTTGGTACTGTAATCCTTTTAAGCCCATTTATTATTTAATTCCACCAATAGAAATCTACACTAGTCCACGTACATATTTAATCTTGCTTTTATAAGAGGAGAAAAACTGAAAAAAAAAATATTTGTTGTAATGTGTCATAACGATTGCACGCAGGGAGTAATCTAATGACACTACAAAACCCAGCTGTGTCGGGTTCTCGTTGCTCCGATCAGATGAAAAGAACTGGTGGATCACTGAGCACAATCTCGCACCTTTAGGAAGCCTTGAAGCGTCGTGGATTAAAGGCAGATGGAAGCACTGCAAGGCGCCCTTTGAAGCTCTGCAAACCGATGGGAGTAACACGACCGCTTCTGGACACTGCCTGGAACGCTTGTATGAGCTTGAGAGACACAAAAGCAGCCTTTTCTGGTACATGGAGGCGGGGAGGATTCATTGTCAGTTGCTAGGAATTGTGAAGGTGAAAATTAATAACCTTCCACCAGGAACCGATTAAGAGAGGTAGAACTGGTGGGGTCCACAGAGGAATGAATGGATGAACAATTAAAGAGACCAGAGAGAAAGAGAGAGAGAGAGAGAGAGAGAGAGAGAGAGAGAGAGAGAGAGAGAGAGAGAGAGAGAGAGAGACGCATACACACTTGAATAAATAATAAGGAACCCTTACAAAATATCCAGTAATGAAACGCAATTTTAAAAGATGAAATACACAACACAAACTCTCTCTCTCTCTCTCTCTCTCTCTCTCTCTCTCTCTCTCTCTCTCTCTCTCTCTCTCTCTCTCTCTCTCTCTCTCTCTCTCTCTCTCTCTCTCTCTCTCTCTCTCTCCGGGACTCAACTAAATAGCAAGGATGAAAAAAATAAAAGTGAAGGGAGGAAGGAGCACGGGGGGGAGACGAGACTGAACGGCCGTGAACGTGAGAACTCCCCCTAAAGTCCTCTCAGGTCTTGGAAATTGAATGCCTGCTCATCCCTCGCGGCGCCGACTAGATATTTGCCTGCATTAGTGAAATTTGGGCAGAGTAAAGCGATGATAATTTGCTCTTTAAACACTGCTAATTATGCGTCGTTTGCTCGTGTCTGTCCGCTCGTCTGTCTGTCCGTGTGTCCGTCTCTGTGTTTATTCTCGTTATGTCTTTTCTTCCTCGTGTTTCGTTTGGTGTTTCATCCAGTGTGTGTCTTATTCATATTTTTATTTATTCATTTATTTATTTATTTATTTATTTATATTTTATTATATTTTTTTCTGTGTGTGTGTGTGTGTGTGTGTGTGTGTTTGATCTTGTCCGTCTTCTTTCCCTTTCGTGTTGCCTATTATCCATTCTGTCTCTTATTCATGCCTATCTCTCTCTCTCTCTCTCTCTCTCTCTCTCTCTCTCTCTCTCTCTCTCTCTCTCTCTCTCTCTCTCTCTTTTATCCATTCTGACTCTTATTCACGTCATTTATCCAATAGAGCAAGTTTCCCGGCTACCAAGCACAACCAAGTTAAGATGACTCGCTTGCTTCATCGCTTTCTTTATTCTTACATGATTTTGTTACATTCATTGCTTACGCCTCCTTTATGACATTACTCCTTTGCTGCGCCCTTCCTGTGACCTCCTTTTTTTTTCGAGAAGTGGCTGCAGTCACCGAATTGGATATAAGTAATTCCATTATTGTAATTGATTGTCGAGGGATTTAGTTTTCCCCTTTGGAACGGTGCGCCGCGGTGTTTGTGTGATTGGATGTGGCACCAGCAGCAGGTAAAAAAAAGGCAGCAGAGTAGAACTACCGCCACTAGCAATTACAGAGGAAAAAACAACATTAGTAGCAGCTGCTGTTGTTATGATGGAAGCAGTGATAAATTTTGACCACTGCACACACACACACACACACACACACACACACACACACACACACACACACACACACACACACACACACACACACACATTCCAACTCCGTTTGACCGTCGCTGACCTCACCTCAAAGACAAAAAATGCCGCCTGTCGTTTTTTCACAGCACGTCTGAAGTTTAGATGACCTTTGTGGTCCCGTGACGTGTGACGCTTCATCTTGAAACTGAAGTGAAATTGAACCCATCCCAGAGAGAGAGAGAGAGAGAGAGAGAGAGAGAGAGAGAGAGAGAGAGAGAGAGAGAGAGAGAATGGTGGGTGAGCAGGGGTTATTCTCTTCCCCTTAATGAGCTCTTCTGGGTGATGTGATCGGTAATGGAAATAATTAATTTAATTACCTAATTTACATGCAAGAGTAGGTGTTAGGCGTTTGCGTGGAGATGAAAAGGAGGGGAAGCGCAGTCACATCTACATGTCTACCTGTCTACCCACACACACACACACACACACACACACACACACACACACACACATGCAGAAGCACACTGAGGGTTGGGGGTACATTCTCGCATAAAGCCTCGAATGTCATAGCAGGTCAAGGTACAGTGCTGCCCAATCATCCCCTCGTCCTTCTGTCCCAGTGGCGTGGCTTGCCTTCCCTGCATCACTGGAACACTAATCTCACCACCTGACCTCTACCTCAACACACACACACACACACACACACACACACACACACACACACACACACACACATACACATTTAGCAGCACTCTGGTTAAAAATAAATAAGGAATGATGAAAATAAACACTACCTCCAAGTCCGTGATGCCGCGCTATGGCCATTTCTCTGAAGCCTGTAGTTCAGCTCATTCCACTTACCGCTCACGTATATAGGCGTTCCTCCCTCCCTCCCTCTCTCTCTCTCTCTCCCTCCCTTCCTCCCTCTAGTGCCGTGCCTTCTGCCCCAGTCGCTCTTGCTGCTACCTTAAATCAGGCTAAAAGTGACCACGGCAGGAAGTGACTGGTTTTCGTGACTCTGGCTTGCCCCTGATGCGAGGCTGCCCCCTTTCCTGCCATGATTAGCTGGTGTACCTCGCCGAGCATGATTACGGATTGTGAAGAGCGTCGTCCCGCAGGCCTGAATACCTGTCGCAGTTCTAGGTTTTGGGTCTGAGCTGGACGATTGCCAGAGTAGGCTGGTCATTATACCATAGCCACGATAGGGATTTTTTTTTTTTCGCTCGTCAGGTGTAGATTAGTGTCCAGGTGAATGAAGCAGCTGATTGGTGGGGGAGTGAATGGCTGAGCCGACTTAGCAATGTGTTCTCAGTCGTTTCCCGATGCCCAACACGCGGGGATTATTCCTTGGTGTTCCGCTAAGCCTTGTGGTATTTTTCCGTTATCGGCTGGTGGACCTTGCAATTATCAAAGGCTGGATGGAAAAGTGAACCTTTTTCAAACTTCTAAGGCCTGTCACTATAAAAGGAAAAATATGTGCTTTGGTATGTTTAAGACGTGGAAATTATATTCTTTTTAGTTATATAACAAGTACAAATATAAGTATTGTACTCAAGTAACCTTTTGTATCAGCAATGTGTGTTAGAGAGAGAGAGAGAGAGAGAGAGAGAGAGAGAGAGAGAGAGAGAGAGAGAGAGAGAGAGAGAAAAGGAAACGAAACGACGGAGGCAGACGCAAAGAAAGAAATGAGAAGAAAGAGTAAGGATGGGCGTCACGGAGAAAAAGTGGCGGCGACAGTTGAAAAGTGGCGGCGAATGTGTGGCCTTGAGACTCAAAAGACAGTCTGTGGGCGGCGGAAAATAATACGTGGGTATTTGCATTTCTGCTTAAGAAGAGAAATGTTTTCTGGCCTGTTGAAGAGGAGCACTTTAATGCCTGCTCAGGAAACAAAGGATGCGTGGTGTAAATTTTTGTCTTAACTCTTTTCCGTGGGTTCCGCTTTCATAATCCTTTGTGTGTGTGTGTGTGTGTGTGTGTGTGTGTGTGTGTGTGTGTGTGTGTGTGTGTGTGTGTGTGTGTGTTAGAACCTGCTGGAGTGTTTGCTAATGTATTTAAGAGCCTATAAACCTCAAGTATGCAAGCTCTTCCTCCTCCTCCTTCTCTTCCTCTTCTTTTTCCTCTTCCTCTTCCTCTTCTCTGTTTCCTCTTCACCCTCCTTCTTCTGTCCCTCATTCTTTCATTCATTCTTCCTCCTGCACCTTTTATCACAACAAGTCCTTTCTTCTCTCCCTTCCCTCTCATGGTCAGTCCTTCCCTGCTCTCCTTCAATTACTATGAGCTCCTTTCCTCCCTCGTCCGCTCATTTGAAGATGCTAGCAGGTGCGAGTGAGACGGGGCCGTGCCGGGAAATGGAACCAGTAATATATATATCAAGTAGGCAGGAGGTGGTAGGAAGGCGCCGACTCGCTCTGTCACTGTCGCCACCTGCTGCTGCTGAGAGAGAGAGAGAGAGAGAGAGAGAGAGAGAGAGAGAGAGAGAGAGAGAGAGAGAGAGAGAGAGAGAGAGAGAGAGAGAGATTTGGCAATAGGTTGATACTGAGAAATGTGCGATTTTTTTTTTTTACTCCATAGAATTATTATTGTTCCATTTTCTTTATATTTTCTTTTTATTTTATTTTCATTTGATAGTGTCGTCTTCTTGCTTGTGTTTCTATGTTTCCTCTCCTCTTCTTCTCTCTCATCCGTATTTTTCTCCACTTCCTCTCAAGCCTTTCCTTTCCTTTCATTCTCGAGTGTTTTATATTTTGGGGCGCAGTTTTTTGTTTCCTCTTTCACTTTTCTTTTTCTTTTTCTACGTCGCGTATTTTTGTTTCCTTACAGTTTTCGTCTCGTCGAGTTTACTTCCCTCCCTTCCCCCCCCTTTTTTTTCCAGTCTTTTCATTATTTTTTTTTCTTGACAGTCTTCATGCAAATTTTTTTAAAGTTTTTTTTTCCGTCTCCTCCTCCTCCTCCTCCTCCTCCTCCTCCTCCTCCTCCTCCTCCTCCTCCTCCTTCTCCTGTTCATTTTGTTGTTGTTCGTATTCTTCTTGTTCTTCTTGATCTTGTTGTTCTTCTTGTTCTTTTCTTATTGTTCATGTATTTTCTCGTTCTAGTTTGTGTTCTTGTTGTTCTTGTTATTTTTGTTTTCTTGTTCTTCTTGTTCTTGTTCATGTTCTTGTTATCATTTTCTTGTTCTTGTTCTCGTCCTTCTTAATCTTTTCTTCTTCTTCTTGTTCTTCTTATACTTGTCCTTCTTGTTCCTCGTCGTCTCCCTTCACAATGGGCGGCAGGAGGTTGGATGAGGGGGAGGAGGGAGGGATGGTGGCTTTTCGCAGGGGTGGGGGTGGGGGGGTTGTTCGGGGATGCATGGAGGCTTCTCGCATTCAGTCCTGCTCTCGCCCTTGCAGTGAGAATTTGTAGAGATTCTCCCTCAAGCAGGTAACCTTGTTTTAAGCTAATAGGCTTTCTGTGACCTGGTCTTCCCTTGTTCTTGTATTCCTCCTCCTCCTCCTCCTCCTCCTCCTCCTCCTCCTCCTCCTCATTCTTTTGTGTTTTCTTCTGCACACTTTTTATCAGTGACCAGCTCAGATATTACACTCTTCATTACCCAACAAAAGTTTCGTTGTGTTTCTTATTTCTGTTATTTATATCTGTTCCTCCACCTCCTTTCTTCTTCTCTCTTTCAATGTCTCGCTCTTCCCTTGATGAGTTTAGACTTCTTTCATCTCAGCCTCTCCATCTTGCTTTCCATCATTCCTTTTACTTTTCCCTCTGCTTTCCTCTCTTTTTCACTTCCAAGCCCACCAACACATCCCTGGCTTCCTTCTTCACCTCCTCATCCCTCTTCATTCCTTCCTCCAGGATCCACCTTTATCCTCTGCACCTCCTCCTGGATCCGCTGCTTCCCACAGACAGGACAACTCTTTTCTTATCTTGCACAAGCCGCTGATAATTCTCCCCCGTCCCGAAATGACGAGGAGGAAGATGCTGCGGTCGATGCTCGGGTGGGAGAGAAAGAAAAAAATATTGTCTTTTATTAATTATAGCGTGGATAATAAAGGAGTACATAAGATTAGACTAGGAAGGAGGGAAGTGGTTTATTTACCCAGGGGCATAATGCAAGGAAAGTTACTGTGATTTGAGTGCAAGGAAAAAAAATGTAAGAAAAACGTTTTTATATCATGTGTTAAGTGGATGCCTTCCCGCTGTAGTGTTTCCGTCATGTACATTCCGTCTTGCTCCACTAAGGAAACGGTTTTATTAATGTTGGACGACGTGGGGACGAGAGGCAAGGGGTGGATCGCTGAGTTTTCCTGGAGCTGTCAGTCTCTCAAGAAATGCTAAACAAGAAGTCCATGTCCCTTTCATGTGGTGGCCGGAGAGCAGCAGGTGGCGGAGAAGGCAGGAGGGAAAGGAGAGACTGTGATGGATGAGCTTAAGGTGGTGCATTGCGTGGATGACAAGGAAGATGCGGGATATGAGGCATGGGTGGAAGAACCGTCGTGAGAAGCTTTGCTCGTTATAAATACTTCTAATCTTCAGGTACCACAATAACAGATCATTAGTTAAAATATTGAATACCGGATAATACACTTTCCATCAAAAGCGACTGGTTAGAAAAATTACAGTTTTATGTTGAAGCCAAAAAATGAAGTTCGTTTTCTGGAAAAGTTGATTAAAGGCAGAATTTTTCCTTCGGATTTAATTTTTCTTCAGATGATTCTTTTTTTTTTCTTCTTCCCGTTCCACGTATCCGGGTTGGTTACCAGAGGCCAGGCGCCCCTCTCCCTTCTCCTCAGGTTAGTGTTAGTGGGCAAGACTTTGATCCATGAGTCCTTTCCCCTCTCCTCCCTCCTTCAATTCTACTCCTTTTCCTTTCCTCCATTCCTCCTTAACTTTCTTCCCTTCCCTTTCTTCACCCATCCTTCACCTACCCACCTCCTCTCCTCCCTTTCCTTTTCCTTCTGATCCTTCCCTTTCCCTTAATTTGCCATCTCCCCTTCACCTTTACGTTTCTCCCATTCTTCTTCCTTTCATTCTCCTTTACTTCCTTCCTTTACGTCTCTTCCTTCCACTCCTTCACCTGCCTCCTTATTTCCTTTACTTTGTCTCCTTACCCAACTCTCTCTCTCTCTCTCTCTCTCTCTCTCTCTCTCTCTCTCTCTCTCTCTCTCTCTCTCTCTCTCTCTCTCTCTCTCTCTCTCTCTCTCTCTCTCTCTCTGAACACTTTCTTTCTACACTCGCTTCTTCTGTAGTAATTTTCTCCTCCCATAAGTCACTCTCTTTCCACGTTCCTCTTTTCCTCCACTCTTCTCGCTCACATCATAGCGGGCACATTTTCTCCCAGTCACTCCTAATTTACTGTCTTAATTCCCTTCCCATTCTTCTTTCTAGAAAATGGTCTTTCTTTTCTCTCATTCCTGTCGCCACTTCATCGTATACTTTGCTTCCGTTTTTTAATGGTGAGTCTATTTTTATTTATTTATTTATTTATTGTTATTTTTTTATATAGGAGGGACACCGGCCAAGGGCAGCAGAAATCCAATAAAAAAAGCCCACTGAGGTGCCGGTTCCCGAAAAGGGTCCAAAGCGGTAACCAGAATTGAAGGAAAAGTGTCTTGAAACCTCCCTCTTGAAGGAACTCAAGTCGGGAAGGTGGAAATACAGAAGCAGACATGGAGTTCCAGAGCTTTGCTGTGTTGTACAGGCAAGCACGCACCCCGCAGACAAAGGGGTAGACTGATAAAAATATGTTTGGAAATCCTATCTCTTGCCTCTCTCTCTATTTTATGACTGGATTTAATGCATTGTTTTATGGAAGGACAGTGGCAGACAGGCGCAGACAGACACACAGACAGAAAAAATATATATATTCTAGAAATATAAAGTCACAGCAGTAATTAGAAAAGGTTATATTAAAATCTTTCCTAATTCAAATTTTCAGACGAATAAAAAATAAAATGAGTTTATGTATTGTTTTTTTTTTTTAGACAGAGTAACAGACACACACACAGACAAAAAAAAATCCTCGAAATGTAAAATCACGCTCGGAATTAGGAAAAGCTATATATATTAAAATCTTCCCTAATTCAATTTTTTTTCAGACGCATAAAAAAAAAAAATAAATAAATAAAAAAAGGTGAGGATTTTTGAGACTTTTGATCTTGAGTGGGTGTCCTGCATGGCTTGGACAGGTGACGCGGAACGGGCGACAGGTGTTCCCAGGTGAATTAATTAAGGTTCATCCCACGCTGCATGGCTCGTGTTTCCATATCAAGGCAGGTGACGCATCTTGGTAATTGTCATGTAAACTCAGGGTCGTTAATTAAAAGCTTATACCCAGGTGACCTAATTGTTAGGTGAGGGGTTCTTATTCTCTCTCTCTCTCTCTCTCTCTCTCTCTCTCTCTCTCTCTCTCTCTCTCTCTCTCTCTCTCTCTCTCTCTCTCTCTCTCTCTCTCTCTCTCTCTCTCTCTCTCTCTCTCTCTCTCTCTCTCTCTCTCTATAAGTGCTGCTCTTGTTCAACGCATTATTAAAGGATTTTTACACACACACACACACACACACACACACACACACACACACACACACACACACACACACACACACACACACACACACACACACACACACACACACACACTAATGAGCGTCACCGTGTAGTATTAATGAAATTATTTATATATCTTTTCATGACTACCACCCTTAGGGAAAGAATCATAGACGTAATTTTACTGTTGAAATACCCACGGACTTGTGCAGAATTATCTTGTGTATTCCTAACCCAGTTCAGCTGTACACCTAACTTCACCCTTTTGAAATACACTTGTAGTTAGTCATTATGGCGAGTAAATAAGACACATTCGTTCTGAACCCGAAAAAAAAAACAACTTAAAAAACCTTGATTACGAAAAAAAAATATATCATCGTGAAATTAATAAAAATCCTCTAATTAAACGCGGAACATTACGAAACTGACACGGGAATACTGGAAATTAAGGCACACTCGATATATTTCAATTTATATTCATGCGAGACCACCTGATTAATACATGTGGAAGTGTCGGTGGAAATTTCAGTGATTAAAAAAAAATAAATAAAAAAAAGAAGAAAAAAAATAAAAATCCGAGTGACGCTTTTGGGAATATAGTGTCGCAGCAGCAGTAGCAGCACCTTCGCCGGCGACCAATCATATTTCAAACTGCGCCACTATCGGGGTTCTTATTGGCTGGGAGATTCCGAAGAACCTCCAGCCGTATATTGTCGTAATGACCCAATTACTCACTGACCCTCACCCTCTGTTTGGTGGCACTATGAAGAGAGAGAGAGAGAGAGAGAGAGAGAGAGAGAGAGAGAGAGAGAGAGAGAGAGAGAGAGAGAGAGAGAGAGAGAGAGAGTCGTGTTATTATGACCCGGTTCTTTTATAATAGTTTCTCTCTCTCTCTCTCTCTCTCTCTCTCTCTCTCTCTCTCTCTCTCTCTCTCTCTCTCTCTCTCACACACACACACACACACACACACACACACACACTTCACCCGTCATTTCTATCCTGAATTATGTGCTTAAATAGATGAGGTCAATGTGTGTGTGTGTGTGTGTGTGTGTGTGTGTGTGTGTGTGTGTGTGTGTGTGTGTGTGTGTGCACGCGCCAGTATTTGCTTGGCTGATCAAGTGCAGAATTACTTGTAAGTTTGTGGAATAACATTAAGTTT
>NC_087180.1:8161614-8224114 GCF_035594125.1 Scylla paramamosain
ACTATCTATCTATCTATCTATCTATCTATCTATCTATCTATCTATCTATCTATCTATATATATATATATATATATATATATATATATATATATATATATATATATATATATATATATATATATATATATATTTTTTTTTATTTATTTTTTTTTTTTATTATTTTTTTTTTTTTTTTGACTAGTGGAAGCGAGGAAACTTGTCCATTTAAATTTACACATAAGATCTTACCTAATTTCTGTATGTAAAGTGTTCTGTTCCATCGAGAGTGAGTGAGAGAGAGAGAGAGAGAGAGAGAGAGAGAGAGAGAGAGAGAGAGAGAGAGAGAGAGAGAGAGAGAGAGAGAGAGAGAGAGAGAGAGAGAGAGAGAGAGAGTTATAGGAATAATGTCTTATAAAATATTAAAAGTAAGCAAGTTATCTTTAAGTACATCAGCTGGGGCCCTCTTGTCTTCCCTTCCTCCTCTTCCTCTTCCTCTTCCTCCTCCTCCCCCCGCAAATAACAAATAGAGCCATGAATTCTCTAGGTCAATAACACGGGTCTGCTATTAAAGTTTGTTTTTCATTCTTTTTTTTTTTTTCCTCGTGGTCGCTTCGCTATCCATCCCACACACACACACACACACACACACACACACACACACACACTGTGTGTGTGTGTGTGTGGTTTATGTTTATTAAGGAGATACGTAAATATGTGTCTTTTTATTTTCCTTTTATGTGAGGGATTGTTTGTTAAGACTCTTTAGAGAGAGAGAGAGAGAGAGAGAGAGAGAGAGAGAGAGAGAGAGAGAGAGAGAGAGAGAGAGAGTTCCAGATGGGGATACAGAAAGGAAAGATTTCATATAGATAAGATACATGAAATTTCAGTAAATATTCATAGTTTGCATGTATGTATGAATGTTTTCTGGCGTCTAGAGAGAGAGAGAGAGAGAGAGAGAGAGAGAGAGAGAGAGAGAGAGAGAGAGAGAGAGAGAGAGGCCCCAGTAAACACCCGTGTGGCGTGGGGTTAATATGGAAGTTTTTGTAAATACGCTGCAAAGGACGGATAAGTTCTTTCTAAGTCTTCTGGCTGTGTCGTGCCGCCTCATAGATGTTTGTAATTAATGTCGTAATTTCGGGGGGAGTTTTAATTACATGATGATTACTACCTTATCGGGCCGTTACACGTGGGGCTAATTTGTTGTGTGTTTGTGTAGCGAGGACGGGAAGGTAGAAAAGGAACAGGAAAAAATGATAAGAAGCGTAAAGAAGGAGAAGAACGAGGAAGAGGAGGAGGGAGAGGAGGAGGAAGACGATGAGGATTGTGTATGATGGCTATAAAGAAGAAACGAAAATTAGGAGAAGGAACGTGGAAGAAGAGAAGAAAGGAGAGGAAGACAAAAGAGCAAAACGAAGGTAGTAAGAAAAAGATAAGAAACAAAAAAGTAGGAGATGGAGGAGGAAGGGGAAGCAAAAAAGATGACAGAGGAGGAAGATATGAGATGAAAAGTAAAAGGAAGACAAAAAGGAACGTGAAGGAAGAGGAAGAGGAATGATAAGAAGAATTTTTGTTGTTTTATTCTGTTAATGTGTTTTTGTTCCTTGCCTTCACCCTCACCTTCTTGTCCATTCCTCATGTGTTTTCTTTCCAATTTTCCTTTCCTCCCCCTGTCATATTTTGCACACACACACACACACACACACACACACACACACTCTCTCTCTCTCTCTCTCTCTCTCTCTCTCTCTCTCTCTCTCTCTCTCTCTCTCTGTATTTCTCGTATTTTTCAGTTATTATTTTTAACAAAGATAATAATTGATAGAAAAGTGAAATGTGACGCCACTTCTGATCTCAAACACTGACTCTTGTTTCCTGCTTCTGCGGCACAAATGATGGTGCTGTGTGTCAGAAATAATATGCTCTCAATAATTTTCCATGTTGTTGTTGTTGTTGTTGTTGTTGTTGTTGTTGTTGTTGTTATTGTGGTTGTTGTTATTGTGGTTGTTGTTGTTGTTGTGGTTGGTATTACTGTTGTTGTTGTTGTTGTTGTTGTTGTTGTTGTTGTTGTTCTTGTCATTATTATTATTATTATTAGTAGTAGTAGTAGTAGCAGTAGTAGTAGTAGTAGTAGTAGTAGTAGTAGTAGTAGTAGTATCATTATTATTATTATTATTATTATTATTATTATTATTATTGTCATTATTATTATTATTATTGTTATTATTATTATTATTATTATTATTATTATTATTATTATTATTATTATTATTATTATTATTATCGCTATCAACACTCCCTTTTCTTACATGGGTATTCTGTACTGTTTCTTTTTCTTTTCTGGAATTGAAATAGAATCTATAATAAATAAATAAACGATTCTATTATAGATAAGAAAATCGTAGAGATATTCCACGTGTTTCCTGAAGTCCTCTTGACTCCTCCTCTGTGTTCCCTTACTCTCCCCTTTCTTCTGCTTCTAACTTCCATCCTTCCCTCTCTTCTGAATCCCTCCTTTTATTCTTCTCTCCACTATCTCACAAAGAGTCTCGTAAAAACATTACACTCTCCCCTCTAACAAAAAGATGCGTGTGACAGTGAGGAATTCTGAGAGAACGCAAAAATGTAAAAAATACGAGAGGCATCTTGTACAAGTTATTTCATTGATGCATAACTCGGGGCTTTTATGTGTACAGAGAGAGAGAGAGAGAGAGAGAGAGAGAGAGAGAGAGAGAGAGAGAGAGAGAGAGAGAGAGAGAGAGAGAGAGAGATTAACAGTAGGAAGAGTGGCGAAAAACGAGAGAGGGAGGGAGAGGAAGGGATGTAGGGAGGGAGAAAGGAGAAAGAGAGAGAGAGAGAGAAAAAAAAAGAGAACGACGGTAGCAGGAAAAAAAAAGAAACCTTTGACCTGAAAAGTCTGTAAACGTAGAGGAGAGGAAAAAAACTCACACCTCTTTCCGAAACACCGATATTGAAAGAAAGTTGCGGACACTATTTTGTGTTTTTTTCAACTCGTCTTTTTCTCCTCCTCGCTCTGTACATTCCAGAGACGGAATAGGGATAAAAAAAAGAAAAAAATTCGGCTTGCTTTTTTTTTTTTTACGCGTATTCAAACTTTTTTCCACCTTTTTTTCCTTGCATTTTTCTCTCTTTTTTTTTTTTTTTTTTTCCTGGAACAGCTTTCCTGAGTCTAATTTTCTTTTTTTGTTTTCAGTTTTGCCGCACGTTTGGTTGCGACGTCACTCAGAGTGATGAAAATGTAGACTGAAAAGGTACTGTGGTGCATTATGGGAGAAAAAAAAACTAACCTTCAATAAAACTATTGAACTGAAGGGAATTGTCAATACAAAGGAAAAAAAAATAGAGGCTCATTGTTAGTTTTTAGGTGAAATTTCAGGACAAGAGTTGGAATTGTGGTTTAATGTAAGTTTTAGAGTACATTTTCTTGTACACAAAGAAGAATTGGAGTTTTGTATAAGTTTTGGAGTGGAATGTTCTGTACCAGAGGAAGAACTGAGTTGTCAGCACAAGTATAACGTTCAGTACAAGAGAAGGGAAGAAATCTGTGGTTGTATTTTTAAACTAACAAAATAAGAACAGCATAATTATGTTAGGATCCTATCTAATTGACTTACCTATCTTCGTGTCACCTGCAAAGTTACCAATATCGCTACTAATTGTATTATCTAAACCTTTAATGTATGTTGAAGACAATGTTGGTCTTGAAACTGATCTCTGTGGCACCTCACTAATTGCCTGTCCCCACTCGGATTTGCTGTCATTAATTGTACCTTTCTCTTGCCTGTCGTTTGACCATGACCTGATCCGGTCCAGAGCTCTCCCATCTGTCCCATGCACCCTAAGCTTGTTCAGGAGTATTTGGTAGTAATGCAATGTTTTATATAAGGCTAGGAGTTGATTAAGGTTTGACTACATGGTTTAAATTAGGAATTGAGGTTTAACAAGATGTATGAGAGTACAAAAGATGAAAATCAGATATTCAACTCTTCATTAGGAACGAATTTACCTTTGCCGCCGCCGCCGACGCCGCCTACTTCTCCTCCATAATAATAATGATAATGATAATAATAACAATAATAATAATAATAATAATAATAATAATAATAATAATAATAATAATAATAATAATAATAATAATAATAAAACAAGAAATAACAAATACAAGGATAAAATACAGGAACACAACTACGTTCCTTTTATGGTCATCGTTTGCCAAAGTAAAACACAACAAGATAAACAATTAAATTCTTCCACGATATTTAAAGTGATAATAAGAAAATGAAATATAGAGTGAAACGAATTTGGGGGCACACAGAAAAAAATCCAGCACGACTGAAGTTGACAAGGGAAAAACAAATCCAGGTGGAACGATAAAAAATGGTGATTTTTTCCCCTCATCCTCCAAGTTTCAGGACAGCTGGAAGCAGAACTGGACTGAATAAAATCTACTCCGAAATAGCGACCGAGAAAAGTCTTCCTTTGGACAGATGAACATACCGAAAATTTCTTATATATCACATATTGATATTTTAATGAGGATAGCGAAGTGATTACAGCATCCTACTCGCTCTCTCTCTCTCTCTCTCTCTCTCTCTCTCTCTCTCTCTCTCTCTCTCTCTCTCTCTCTCTCTCTCTCTCTCTCTCTCTCTCTCTCTCTCTCTCTTACCCATTATCACTTTCTTTATGGCGTCCTCCTTTTATTTTCTTTTTCTCTTCTGATCCAATTAATTTCCATTCGTGTTCCCCTCTCGTGCTTTCCAGTCTCCATTTTTCAAGTATTTTCCTCTTCCTCTTTTTTCACCTCCTGTTTCTTCCTAACTTTCATTTTCTTCCTTTTGTGTCCTCATTTCTTTACGTTCTTTATAGGTTCTTCTTCCTCTTTTTTCTTTTCTCCCCTTTCATTCCGTGCCTCCTTTTTGACTCCCCGTCCTCCTCCTCCTCCTCCTCCTCCTCCTCCTCCTCCTCCTCCTCCTCCTCCTCCTCCTCCTCCTCCCGTACCTTCACTAAAGCTCGTAATATGAGTCCCTCCTTAATTTACCTCCTTCATTATCCCCTCCATCTTCGTCATCCTTGTGGCTGTCTGATTGTGACAGGTAGTCGTGTTCTCTCTCCCTCTCTCTCTCTCTCTCTCTCTCTCTCTCTCTCTCTCTCTCTCTCTCTCTCTCTCTCTCTCTCTCTCTCTCTGAGCTCACGAACACAAACATATATAAAAATTACGTATACTTACCGAAATATTGTGACAGTTTAATCTTGTTTGTGTGACACTTTTCCTTCCAACAATCTCTCTCTCTCTCTCTCTCTCTCTCTCTCTCTCTCTCTCTCTCTCTCTCTCTCTCTCTCTCTCTCTCTCTCTCTCTCTCTCTCTCTCTCTCTCTCTCAGTACTATTCTTTTATCATCTACAAAATAAGAATTAAGTCGTAACCAGGCTAATGTTTTGAGTTCGTGCGGGCATTACGAATAAGTAATATTTTTCCTTATGGCGTATACATCGTGTATTTTATCGGCAAGGCTCCGCAGGGGAATTATGTTCCCGCAGGAAGTAAGTAAGGAAGCTTATAAGTTTTGCATAAGTAAGTCTAGTAACTTTCTTAAGTCTGGGATGCGAAGGAAGGTAGAAAGCCATTGGTTGGTTACCTGGGCGTTAATTGGCAGGGCAGGTATGAGGCAGCCAGGTCGTCCATGGGTGTGTGCTTGCATTCACACACACACACACACACACACACACACACACACACACACACATACTAGCGTCCGTACCTGCAAAAGAGAGAACGTTGTGTTATATAACGCTCGGGTGAACAGCTTCTATAAAACTCTTTGATGAAATGAGCAAATAATTGATACTCACATTAATTATTGTCATGTAATAATGGCATTTTTATTTTAAGTATTAATTAGGTTTGTCCGCTGCTGTAATAAATGGGTAATTTGGCTATTAGGTCACGGTAAGGTCAAAGGAAAATAATTACCTTCATTATTTTATAATTTTTCATCAATGCTAATTATGTAGGAAGTGCAGGTAACTTGTGCATTCACCTGAGGCGTTTGGTATATGTGTGTGCACAAATTACGGAGTCAATTACAGGTAAACAGGGGAAAGCAATAATATTGGTGATGGTGATAATGATGATGATGACGATGATGATGGTAATAATAATAATAATAATAATAATAATAATAATAAATGCACAGGTAATATGAAAAAAATATATATTACATAAATAGTACATACATGGATAGATGAATACATGTATGTATGGAAAACACACACACACACACATACACACACACACACACACACACACACACACACACACACACACACACACACACACACACACACACACACACACACACACACACACACACACACACACACAGACACACACACACACACACACACACACACACACACACACACACACACACACACACACACACACACACACCAATTAGGCAGACTAACAGACCAACAACACTTGACACAACACAATGCACACACATGCACACACACACACACACACACACACACACACACACACACACACACACACACACACACACACACACACACACACACACACACACACACACACACACACACACACACACAAGAAAAAAAAACGAAAAGAAGAAAGGAAAGAAAGGAGGAAAAGCCGCCACACGCGAGGAGGGTAAACAGATAATCTAACCTTCCTAATCGCTTTCCCAATACCACACAAACTCTAGGACGTATTCTGCCAGCGGGTGGAGGCTGCGGCACAGGGAGGAGGAGGAGGGGAGGAATACGCTTTCAAGGATTACGGTATGGGAAGAAAAATATCAGGGAAATGAGATACAGGATAAGAGAAATGTAAGAGAGAGAGAGAGAGAGAGAGAGAGAGAGAGAGAGAGAGAGAGAGAGAGAGAGAGAGAGAGAGAGAGAGTCGAAAAATTATTGGATGAAAAAAAAATGAAATAAAGTCGGAAGATGGAAAATAAAGAAGGAATGTGGATTAATTTAATACTTCACAGCAAGATTATATTGCGAGACGAGAAATAAGAAATAGAAGTGGCTGGAAAGTACAGGAGTGGAGGGCGGTAGTACTGGTGGCTGGAGTGGCTGGGTTATGAACGGTAAAGGTGGAGTGGCAAGTTTGGAAGACTCATATTCAATCAGGCTTGCTCTAGGCTCGCTCTGTTCCTCCTGTGACCTGCTTCCTGGGACACGTGTGCTTTGGTTCTCTATAGTGACTGAATCACGCATAGACCCAGCGCGGCGGCACACACGGCTAGATTCGGTTTGATTGGTAAGAATAAGGGGTGTTGGATTAAGTTAGGGTAGGTAGGGTAAGGTAAAGTACATAGGTTGTTAGGTTAGGTTAGGTTACGTCAGATTGGGTTTGGTTTGGATGAATTGGGTTTAGTTTATTTTGATTTAGTTTAGTCTGGTTTGGTTTGGTTGGGTTAGGATACGTTGTTAGGTAAGGTTAAGTTTAAGTTGTATGTTACATTTCGTTACTTTAGGTTAGATTAGGAAAGGATAAGTTAGGTCAGGTTATTTTAGGTTTAAGTTAGGTTAGGTTAGATTATAACCCATTAGACTAGTTTTTGTTAGACTAGGTTAGGTTAGACTAAGTTAGGTTAGATTTCATTAGATTAGGTTAGGTTAGGTTTCGTTAGGTTATATTATATTTCATTAGATTAGGCTTTGGTTGGGTTAAGTTTCGTTAGGTTAGGTTAGGTTAGATTTTGTTAGGTTTTGTAAGCTTAGGTATCGTTAAATTGCTCCCAGGGTTACCTAAACACGGCCTTGGTAAATGCTTTTGATCCACATTTAAACAATTCCATTCGTGTTTCACCAGAAGAACAACAAACACGAGACTTTGCATAGTTTTTCGTACCCTTAATTAAAAGTTTATTGGCGGAAAAACTGGGTCAGTGGTATACGTTAAGCTAGAATTCCGGTGCAAGCTTCCTTTTGGCGATACATTTTCATGAGGCGATCTTGAGTTTACGGAATTTAGTTGGGCATCGTTGAGCTGAGGGCCACTTCGTATTCCCTCTTATATCTCTGCTCAAATTAATTAGTGAGGAGGGCGGCGGATGGGTGTGTTATTGGGCGGAAGTTGGCTGGGTGAAGAGGAGCTGTTTTAGTGGCGCCGCGGTAGTGAAGACGCCCAGGAATTTCATTAGTGAACCCCACTCTGCTTACTGACCATAGGGGCGCGGAGACACGGTGGCTCGTTGCTGTTGTTGTTGTTGTTGTTGTGGTTGTTATTATGGTTATTATTTTTTTATTGTTATTATTATTGTTATTATTATTATTATTATTATTATTATTATTATTATTATTATTATTATAACTGTTGGTGGTGGTTGAATTGTTGTTGTTTTCGTTATTTGTTGCTGCTGTTGTTGTTGTTTCTTCTTCTTCTTCTTCTTCTTCTTCTTTTTCGTCGTCGTCTCCTTCTTTTCTTCCTCTTCTTCTTCTTCTTCTTCTTCTTCTTCTTCTAATCATAAATTTTATTAACCAGAGATTTTTTCCTTTCCGATATCCGTGTGACTTCAAACGATGCTTATGAATATCCCTCCTTGACCCCTCTCTCTCTCTCTCTCTCTCTCTCTCTCTCTCTCTCTCTCTCTCTCTCTCTCTCTCTCTCTCTCTCTCTCTCTCTCTCTCTCTCTCTCTCTCTCTCTCTCTCTCTCTCTCTCTCTCTGAGGCCGTTAATGAGAAGTACCTACAAAGTGACTAGCCCTAGAGTCCCTCTGGTCTGTCTTACTCCTTCGGGAAGTTGCACCACGGCTTCCCCACGAGGTCCCAAGGTCATCAAAGGGACGCAGGAAAGGAGAGGAGAGGGAGAGCGGAAACATGGAGTAAGGGAGGAGAGTGCCAGGAAGTAAGGGAAGAATGCGTAAGGAGACTAAAGAATGGAAAAAGATTAAGAATCGTGAAAGTTTTTAGAAAATAAGAATGATGGAGTTCGGGTGGTGAGAGGGAGAGGAGAGAGGGAGGTGGAGGAGACGAGGTAGATACATGAAGCGGAAAAAAGAAAAAAGTATGAAGAGAAGAAAAATATACAAAGAGGAAAGACACTGCAAAGAGGAAAGAACGGAGAGGGAGAGTGAAGGTTGGGAGGCAGAGAGACACGGAGTGAGGGAGAGGTGAAGGGAGGGAAGCGAAGATGCGGAAACAAAAAAATAAAATAAATAAATAAATAAATAAAAAAATAAAAAACACGAAAAAAATACACTTAATTAAATCTTCCTGAAGGTTGTTGTTACTTTGGGAAAAAAGAAAAGTCTGTTGTCAGAGAGAAGAACAAAAACAAATAAACGAACTGGTGTTACTTTAAAGAAAAAAACGTTTGTTGCCAGAAGAAAAAAACAAGAAAACAAACAAGTCAACATTAAAGAAAGAAAGAAAAAACAACAACTGAGAAGTAAAGCAGTGAAAAAATAAAATCATGTTTTCTAGTAAAGTGTACTTTAATATTACGCACATCTTGGGAGAGAGAGAGAGAGAGAGAGAGAGAGAGAGAGAGAGAGAGAGAGAGAGAGAGAGAGAGAGAGAGAGAGAGAGAGAGAGAGAGAGAGAGAGAAATTACTGTGTTGGCAAGTGTCTAAGTAAATTAAAGTGAGAGAGAGAGAGAGAGAGAGAGAGAGAGAGAGAGAGAGAGAGAGAGAGAGAGAGAGAGAGAGAGAGAGAGAGAGAGAGAGAGAGACAAGGAACAGACATACAGAGACGCAGAAGGCATGAATGACAATAATAAAGGATGGAAGCAATAGAAGCGACGAGGAACGAGTGTAAACATAAATGAGAAAGAAACAAATGATAGAAAGCGCCACTAAATGCTCGCCCATCAATACTGAAACACACACACACACACACACACACACACACACGAGTCATCTGCATATAAAATAATACCGTTAATTATACATTCTCGCTTTAAAGGGAATGAAACTGCGCACACAGGCTTTTTTCTTTCTTTTCTTTTTACTATTTTCCCATATATAACTTCCCATTAAATACATATATCTCTATGTTAATTTTTCTTCCTCTTGATTTCTATTACATTTACTGTTGAGATTAACCTTGCCTGGAACTGAGGCTTTGTTTTGTTTTGTTTTATGATTATTTTTTTCATTATTCTATTTTTTCTCATTGTACTCGTACTACCTTATATTTTTGTGTTTTACTTTATTTTTTTTTAGCTTTCGTTAATTTGCCTTTTCTCTTCACCTCTATTGTTGTTTTGATTTCAGTGTGTTATTACCTTTACCTCTATTTCACAATTATTTTATTCTGCTTTACCTTTAAATTTACCTTACTACATCTATTGTCCTTTTATCTTTACACTTTACATCACTTTACTTCTTACTTCATTACATTTTCTCCCTGTATATTACCCTACAGCTTTACTCTTACTTTATCTTCCCTTTACTTATCCTATATCACCTTGGGATTTTACATTTCTACTTCGCCCTCTCCTTTAGTTTACCCGTACACTTCACTACACTGTACCTTTTATTTTTTCATTAAACTGAAGCTTTAATTTCACTTTACCTTGTCTTTACTTGCCCTTTACTTCTGACCTTAATTAACCCTGTGACTTCTTTCTATTTGGTACATCTTTCCTTAATTACTCATCATTCTGAGACATCCTTACTTGCTCTACAGGCACATCCGATTTTTAAACTGTGTAGAAATTGTAAAATCTATTGTGTTTAATCTCCTTCATTCTTGTAGATGCTTATAAAGATTCTGCGCATTACTTCTGGTGCTATTAATTGTTTCGTATTGCAGTGGAATGGTTTACATTACTTTACCTTAGGACTTTGTATTTCTATTTAATTTGCAGCTGGAATGAACTTTATTCTCCCTCGTCGAGTGTTTAATCTCTATTGTCATAAGCGGAAAGGAAAAATCTAGATCCTTTTCTTAGTTTTCTTTAGTTTTCCCTTGAGCCTTTCCAGTGCTATTCCTTCCCAGCACCTCGCCTCGCCTCGCCTCAGTCCCCTCGTGTCCGCGTCACATCCTCTCTCTCTCTCTCTCTCTCTCTCTCTCTCTCTCTCTCTCTCTCTCTCTCTACTGTGGTGGTAAGTGGAGCAATTATGTAGTCTCTCCTCCTCCTCCTCCTCCTCCTCCTTCTCCTCCTTCTCCTCCTCCTCCTCCTCCTCCTCCTCCTCCACTACATTGCTTACGTAAGACCAGTGACCTCCGTCCTATTAGCGCTCTCCACGCCTACATTCACACTCCTCCTTCCTCTCTGTCTTCTCGTGTTGCCTTTCCTCGTTCTCTCGTACCCTTTCTCATCTAGCCAGCCCTTGTCCTTCCTGCTCGCCTAAACACACGCCATTTCGATCACGACTCCTACGTTACGGGGCTAAACTATCAGGTTTCCACGTGGGTGACTCCGACTGGTGGCTCCTGTTCATCTTAAAATCTCCAGTGCCAAAGAGAAAATATCCGGTCGTCATGTACACCTTATCTTGATGTACTTGTGACGCTAGATCCTCGTACTTCCCTTCCTGGTCGTCTTCTCGTTCTCCTCAGCCTCGTGTGTTTTCTTACGGACTGCACGACCCGGATGGCGCTGCTTTTAGTGTTTTCTTGTGTACTTTTCTGGGTGGTATTGAGTTTCCCCAGTCACTCAGTCATATATTTTCGTACTTAGCGTTGGTAGAAGAAAAAGCTCTGATAAGTACAGGGAACGAAAAAAAAAAAAATAAAAAATGGGGATTATAGTTAGCTCTGATCTCCAAGAAAACAATGCAGAGAGGCCAGAAATAGGGCAAATCGGGTACTGGGATTGATTTTTAGGAGTGTTAAAAGTAGAAGTCCTGAAGTTATATTTCCAAAGGTTTCGGTGTTGCCCGTCTCTCTCTTTCGCCATGATATTGTACTTCGTATTTTGTTTGGCGTGCCTTGTTTCCTCCGTTCCTTTTGCATGTGTTACCTTTTATTTTTTTTTTCCCTCTCGTCCTTTCTGCCATCTTGCCTCATTCCCACATTCCCTGCCTTCGTGTCCTTGTGTCTCTCGCCTTTCATCTTCCCTCCTTGGTTTCGGCCTTTTTGTCGCGTGTCTGTGTGTGTGTGTGTGTGTGTGTGTGTGTGTGTGTGTGTGTGTGTGTGTGTGTGTGTGTGTTCCCGTTGTTTTAGTCCTTGCTTTCCTCCCTTTGCTACCTTTTCTTGCTGGTGCTAGTATGTGCTTTAGGATTCAGAGAGAGTGGGAGAGAGGGGGAGAGGGGAGAGGGAGAGAGGGAGAGAAACGTGAGGCCTGGAGGTAAGGAAAGAATTCTACCTCACCTTTAGTATGACTTTTGGGAAGGGATTCGATGCTCTAACAGTAAAAAAGGAAGTCATTGAGAAGAACATTACGGATCCTAAGTTTCTTCGTTATTTCCTCTGAATTTCCGTGTTTTTGGACCCGGCCGCTTAAAAGTGCAGCTCGAAAATATCCGGGAAATATGTCAGTGCCTCTAATCGTGTGGTGAGAAAGATGCAAGAGCTGGAAATGTTACGAAAAAGAACAAGAACTCGCTTGAATATAAAAATAAGACGTTCGCAAGGAAGATGGAGGAAAGAGAGAACACAGAGAGAGAAAGAAAGAAAGGAGTGCATGAGGTAACTAATCAATAATGAAGGAGAAGCTTAAAGAAGAGGACAAGGAGGAAAGGACGCCCATAAAGAGGAAATAAACGGCGCACAGGAGAGAAAGATGGAGGGGCATAAAGAAGGACGCAGGAGAAGATACGAAGAAGGAGAGTGATGAGTGAAGATGAAGGAAGAAACGGAAGAAAAGTAGATAAAGTGTTCATGGAAAAGAGAGAGAGAGAGAGAGAGAGAGAGAGAGAGAGAGAGAGAGAGAGAGAGAGAGAGAGAGAGAGAGAGAGGAAGAGAGAGAGAGAGCAGCCTCGTTTGTAACCACCTTTGTGATTGGTGTTCTGCTCCAATCAACTCACCAATCACTGAAAAGCATCCCCTCTACTCATTCATTCCCCTCTCTCTCTCTCTCTCTCTCTCTCTCTCTCTCTCTCTCTCTCTCTCTCTCTCTCTCTCTCTCTCTCTCTCTCTCACTTTATTTCTTTGACTTTTCTTTCGTTCCCTCCATCTCCATTCACCTTCAAACTATTTGTATCTTCCCCTTGCCTCTTTCTCTCTCTCTCTCTCTCTCTCTCTCTCTCTCTCTCTCTCTCTCTCTCTCTCTCTCTCTCTCTCTCTCTCTCTCTCTCTCTCTCTCTCAATACCAATGCAACTATTTATTGTAGCGCTAAGGGCAGAACGAGAACAATAATTAAGACATGAAAGAACCAAGGACCGAGTAAAAACAACCTTTGATATGCAAGGAAACTGGACCAAAAACAGAAGTAAAACACTCAAGTGGGCATCTGGGTCACGAGTGGGTGTAAGTTTACGTGTAGCTTTGTCAGTACGTATGCGCCAGTATGTATATATTCATGTATGTATGCATGAAGTGGAGGACATGAATGTTCTCTCTTGTGGAAACGGAAATAAGGAGCAGATGGATGTTTTTGGGGTGTTCGCTGGAGGAGGGAGAGGTGAAAGGGAAAGAAGGGAAGGGTTGGGTGCTGTGGAGTGTTCGTCGTGTTGAAAGTGGAAAGGGGAAAGAATGAATTTGTAAGACCTTTGTCCCATACAACCTGCAGAGAGAGAGAGAGAGAGAGGTGGGTAGATGGCATGGGATTCAGGAAGGTATTCTCTCTCTCTCTCTCTCTCTCTCTCTCTCTCTCTCTCTCTCTCTCTCTCTCTCTCTCTCTCTCTCTCTCTCTCTCTCTCCCTCCGAGCAATCGTCGGCAAAACATTAAACCTTTGTAATTCTTCACTCCCTCTTCACCCCTTACACTGTCCTCTGTTCCACCTAATACACTGTTTCTCTTGCGCGCTCCTTTTATTGTTCTCCCGAAATTCTCTCTCTCTCTCTCTCTCTCTCTCTCTCTCTCTCTCTCTCTCTCTCTCTCTCTCTCTCTCTCTCTCTCTCTCTCTCTCTCTCTCTCTCTCTCGCTTTTCCCGTTTTCCATTTCCAGCATCTTTTCTCAACCCAGTTCTTCTCTTACACACTTACACACACACACACACACACACACACACACACACACACACACACACACACACACACACACACACACACACACACACACACACACACACTGGTCTTCTTTTGGCAAACGCATTCTTTCCAGTCTCTCTCTCTCTCTCTCTCTCTCTCTCTCTCTCTCTCTCTCTCTCTCTCTCTCTCTCTCTCTCTCTCTCTCTCTCTCTCTCTCTCTCTCTCTCTCTCTCTCTCTCTCTCTCCTCACTCTTTCACCTCACAGCTCTGCAATATCCAGCCTCCACCTTGCATCCTCCCGCCTTCCTCCACTCATCACTCCGTCCGGATTCCAGATGTCAATAATGGGCAAAAACTCCCACACATTATTAGCCCGCGTGAAGTTACGGAGATAGATTAACCTCTAGCCTGACACATTGGTCCGAAAAATGCAACCGGGAGATGAATAGGTGGGACGTGAATTCCTCGAGTCACTTACGAAGCGTTGCAGGAATCAGGGCATTGGAAGTGACTCACGCGGGGGTCAGTAAAAAGAGGTAATGGTTGTGGAATACATTACCAGTACTTTAGATTGTGTACGGTGAGGAGGTAAGGGTTTTCTGGTGTGTCTGACAGTGGTGGGAGGTGAGATGGTGTGTTTAGGGGGTCAAAGGTCGAAATGGAAGGGGTGATAAGGGGAGCTGTAGGGTGACGGTTGATGCAGAAAGCTTTCAGGTAAGGGTGATGAAGAAGTGAGCAGGAGAGCGCATAAAGGTGAGGGGTGAGGGGAAACATGCATTGTGCTACGGAGCTGCGGTGAGGACTGAGGGGAGAGTGCGTTAGTGCATTCCTGGGAGTGAGGTGCCGAGTGAGGGAGTGAGGTGAGTGAGTGAAGGGACGAAAAAAATATTCTTCAGCCTCCCTCACTCCGTCAATCCTTCAATCGATTATAGCTCACCTTTGAGTCCCTTGGTCAAGATAGATGGCGGGGAAAGTGATAGGTTTTCGGGACTGCTGGAGATTTGGTGCTTAAAAGTCGCTCTTCGCCGAGAAATGTATGTGTTTGTTTATTTTCTCGTCCTTACCTCGACCGCCATATATTCCCCACCGGTAATTTGTGCTGTCACTGTACCGCCACCGAAGCCACATACACCACCACTATCACCACTATCGCGCCCTGCATCTCGACCACTACAACGACGCCATTCCACCACCCCCGTCAACCACCACCACCACCACCACCATCAGGGCTCACCCGCCAGACTATCCTATCACTACCACACTCACGACACCTGCACGCCATCACCGCCACACATACCACGCCCGCTTCCACGCATGGTATTGCAGCAGCGGCATAACACACCCACTCACTGACACACACACACACACACACACACACACACACACACACACACACACACACACACACACACACACACACACACACACACACATAATGGTTGGCCTCTGTTCTGCTCTAGTAGCATCCTAACTACCATTACCTCGCCAGTGGAGTCTCTTCCACCTGGAGCCTTAATGCCGCCATTCTTTTAAGCCTGTAAATTGAATTCTGAGCTTTCTGACGCTGAATAAATGAGGAAACTCGTGTACCTTTGTTTTAATAAGGATTTAAATGTATAAATGGTGCGTGTGTGTGTGTGTGTGTGTGTGTGTGTGTGTGTGTGTGAACATGTTACAGTTGGAAAGACAGGAGGTAAACTAGGTTACTTCTCGCGTGTTTGATGTTAGGGTGTGTCCACTGGGGTGATATGGAGGGCAGGGTGTGTGGGATGGGGCTCTCCGTGATGGGGTGAGGAGGTGAACGAGGGCGAGGCGCTGGGCTGGTGAGAGGTGCCGGTGAGGTGGACATGGTGGCAGACTCAAGAATAATGTTTGGCCTTTCATCTCTCGCTTCCCTCGTGGGCGCCGCGTTCCTGCCGCGGTGGAAGAATGTCATTTCCCACCAGACTCTACTAACTGTGTTCGTCAAGGTTCCGCTCTTCAGTTCGGATTTTTCCCCTCATGAAGGACCTTGTTAATGGAATTCTGCACTTTAGTTCATCCTCCTATCTTGAGCTGACGACTATTCATCATTTCCTGCGCCAGCTGATCGACATTTCTATTAACGGGAACTGCAAAATTTGGCCAGACTTATTAAGCAACTCTTTGACTCGAGGCTCTCTGTGTATGAAGTGATGACATGACAATAACAAAACGCCTTCATCTCATCATCTCCTTTCCCCTCACTCTAGGCCACCGTCACTCTCTCTCCCGCACTGTTGCTTCTCTGTTAACTTCTATCACTGTTCCCGTGGACTTTGCTCCCCTCAACTTTCTAATTTCATGGCCTTCCTCCCTCTTCCTCTCGACATGAAGTTGCCTCGCGTTCTGCTTCCTCGTGTGTGTGAATTTGAGCCTTGAAATATTGGACGAGTAAATAAGCTGCTCTGCCGTTTATTTATTTATTTATTTATTTTATTTTTTTAATTATTTTGTGGATCCACTTGCTGTTGATGCTGTTTTTGGTTTATCGACTGTTGTTGTTGTAGTAGTAATAGTTGTTGTTGTTGCTGGTGGTGGTGGTGTTGTTGATTTTGTTGTTTTTGTTGTTTTTGTTATTGTTGTTGTTATTGTTATGTTAAAATTATAATTATCATTATTTTTATAAACATTAACATATTTATTGATTAGTGTTTTCTGCACCCTCGCTGCTGTGTGCGTCCTGTTGTTGAAATAGCTGCTGCACTGATTTAGTTTGTCGTTCTTGTTGTAGTTCTGTTGTTGCTGTTCTGTTCACGGTGCTGGAGTTGTGGGCGGCGGGAGAGTTGGTGTTGGTGGCTGGCTGTGCTGCATACCTGCTACTGTTGTTTTCGCTCGTGCAGTCTGGCCTCGTGACTCTGATCGGCGTGATGATGTCCAGCAGCGTCTCCTTAAAATGTCGCTACCGCGCGGGATTGAAAATTGATGGGTTGCTTCAGTTTTTGGCGCCACAACAAGGAGGTCACTTGGGGTCTGGAGGTGGAAACTTGGAGATTCCCACCCCAGCCAGCTTCATACGAGGGAGCAGGATGGCGCCATTATTTTTGTGAATGAAGTTCGTCTGTTAACCATTACATCTTCCTCCTCCTGTTCTTCCTCCTCCTGATCTTCCATTTACTTTCCCTCGTGCTCTTCCTCCTCTTCCTCAGCACTCGAGCCTCCGTCACTCACAGCGGAGATATGAAGAACCTTTGGAGGAGGTCGCGAAGTTTTGATGGCGCGCGAACTAATCTATGTAATGGAGCGACGGCGAAAGGTCATTAATGGATCGTTGCCGCCTACTTAATGGCGCCGCCCGGCCACCTGCGACGGAGGATTAAAATCTCCCCGAAACGTCGTGGAAAAGGGCGCTTAATATATTGCCGAGGTGTCGCTGGTGTCTTAGTGGCGGCTTAGGGAGAGAAATCCTGCTCCATTTCTTTCCCTCAGACTGTTTTAGTTCGTGGAGCGTAATGGATTTGTGTGGAAAAAGGATGGAGCTCGATATGTAAAGGAGTATAAGGCGAGTGTGTGTGTGTGTGTGTGTGTGTGTGTGTGTGTGTGTGTGTGTCGATCCCAAGCCGAGTACACAACACCATCTTCTTTAAGCTTGCGTTTACGTGCTCGTCACCTCCCGTCACACTTACTCTCCACGTTAGGCTGCCCCCTCACTACCAGACCTCCCCTCACTCCTACTTAAACATTCTCCCCCTCTCCTTCCCCCTGACTCTGCCCCTGTCCCCCTCTCGCTCTTGACTCGCCCTGCCTCGCAACGTACGCTTTCTGACATTATTTTTCCGAGTGACGCAGTTGCGCCTCATTTTACGCATTTCCACCTTTCACTTTATACTTCTTGTTGTGTTGCGACGCTGCGGGAACACTGGCAAGGGGAGGGAGTGTACACATAGTGAGGGGAGGCGAGGGGAAAGTGCACAGGTGACAGGGTTGAGAGGGAAGTTACGAGTATAAGGATAGGTGGGAAAGGTAGATAAAGGGTGGAATTTGGCTCTGAATCACGGAAACATTCTCCCTTTGTTTGCCAGCGTATTTACTGCTAATGGGCGGTGCAGTGTCCAATTAGTTATAGTTTGTTTGGCTGCAATGAATTCAGTCGTGCCATAGTACTGCTGATTTGCTTATAGTTAATTCGTTTTCCAATTAATTATTCCCCCATGAAAAGAAGACTCGCCAGCCAAGGGAAACACAATGGTATTTATGGGGAAAAAGGGACGCTTAATTGCTGCCACCCTAAAAATGAATGAGGGGGAAAGAGACTATTCGTAATTCATTGGAGTATAGATTCGTGTTTATTTCCCTCAGTAATGTAAATATAAACCAGAAATTTGCTTTAAGTGAAGCGAAATGACCCAGAATTGAGATGACGTCTTTACAAAGGAGTACATAGGAAAAGCAAACAGCAACTGACCACCCGGCCCTTGTAATACTGTTTGGGAACTACTCCTAACTACAGGGTAAAGAAAAGGAGCAGTAGAGGAGAAGGCTGTCTTTCTGATTGACGAAAACACCACAGACTCACTTACAAAATTTCCCCTCTCAGCCTGACTCATAAGCCTCCCCTCATGACACAGTCTCGTAAAACTTACTAATAACCATTCCTCTTGACCTCCTCCCATATCACCTAACCCTAACCCTCCCTACACAATTCTATCCCCCATCAACCATCCTAATAATAAGCTACCCCTCTCTGATACCCCATCTCCCCATCAAGCTGAAGACTGCTCCCCTCCTCTCTCTCTCTCTCTCTCTCTCTCTCTCTCTCTCTCTCTCTCTCTCTCTCTCTCTCTCTCTCTCTCTCTCTCTCTCTCTCTCTCTCACTTCTATCTCCGTCAACCCTTCTTACGACCTTCTCCCCGTCTTTCCCTCACTTTCCCCAGTAAATCCTCCTCCTTAGCGTGACCCTGGGGAGTGGAGGCCAGCGGGGGGAAGGGTGGTGGACGAAGGGGTAAAAATAACATAGTCTTCTGTGTAGTTTATGGGCGAATGACGTGTGGGTAATGGTAGTCGGCAGTGCCAGGCTGACGGACCGCCGTCGACTGAATGGACTTAATTGGCACGAAAATGACCTATAATGAAATGAAGCATAAAGAAAAAGGGGAGTTAATGAGAAGCGGCATGACACGAATAGCAGAGGAAAATGAGACCACGGCTGAAAAGTAATCATTGGATAATAGCCATGAAGCCGCGGATAAATGAATGAAGTGGCGGGAAAGGCGAGACTTCCTCACCCTCCTTCACTCATTCCATCTTTTTACCGCCTATTTTTTTTTTTTTTCTCCCTCCTTTCCCTCACTCTCCATTTCTCTCTCCATATCGCCTTACCGCCCACATCCCTTGAGTGACAGCCTGCCTTACCCTGCCTCGCCCTGCTTCGTTCTCCCTAGCCCCACACCCTGTCAGCTTCAGCCTTCCCTCTTTCCTCCCTCTCCCCTCCCTCTCTCCCTTCCTCCAGCCTGCCTACCAAAACCCACATGACCGCATCCCAGCGCAATATTCCCAACCACACACGCAGCTTTTCCCAAGACAGGAATGCTCGCTCTTCTTCCCCTCCCTCATTTTACTCTCTCAAGCCCGCCCTTTCTCCACGACCCCCCTCCTTGCGGTCAGTGTGTTCAAGCTTTTGCGCAATTATCAAGGGCATGGCACCGCTTCTTTCTCGGTATTAGCTTGAGTTTGCGTCGGTTAGTGGTGCGTGCGTGTGCGTGTGCGTGTGGATGTGCGTGCGTGTGTGTGTGTGTGTGTGTGTGTGTGTGTGTGTGTGTGTGTGTGTGTGTGTGTGTGTGTGTGTGTGTGTGTGTCTATGTGTGTGTGTGTTTAGGTGGCGATAATTGTGTGTTGGTTTGCGTGTACATGAATAAACTCACGTCCGCAAGGTTATGTTTGCGCTCATGCGTGCGTGTGTATGAAACCGCATGGCTAATGACTGGCTGACCTCCGCGGGTGCACATTTTCTTGTTAATTAATTTCCGCGGCTGCCCACCGATCCTGTCCCTTCCTTTGAGCCGCGCGCGCCGCCCGTCTCCATAAATTCCTGGCGGGAATGGAGAGGGGGCAGCGATCTCCATGTGATTTAATTTTCACATTCATTCCTACTTTGAGAACCTGGCGAGACTAATTGCCGCCTATTGATCAAAGTCACCGCTTGCAAAACACGTCCTCGCGGTCCAGAATTCTCTATGACCGGCCGATGTGAGGGATCCACTTTGTCACGAGCCGTTTGTTGGCCTCCTCTGTCCCTCATTCCTCATGTTTTTGCTGTACAGGAGAGGCACAGAGGCTACAGAAGGGCATGGAAGGCACAGAAGGTATAAATGGAGAATGGAAGTGTTAGGAAAAGGATGGAAGAAGGGAAGCAAAGGAGAAAGGAGAGGAAGGGTTGGGTTATAAATAGTCTTGTTTCCTGAATGCATAAGTAGACGATGAACTTTAAGACAACAACAGTACTGGCAGTTTTCATTTCCTGCTCTCTCTCTCTCTCTCTCTCTCTCTCTCTCTCTCTCTCTCTCTCTCTCTCTCTCTCTCTCTCTCTCTCTCTCTCAACAAACCTATAATTTTTTTCATTTTTTTTTTTTCACGTAACAATTTAATTTCGAGAAACTGTTTTTCGCGACTAGTGCAGTGACAGGAACGAGGGTCGACGGAAGTTTAGTGAAGAGGGGTGGGGGAGCCTCTTGGGTGGACAGGGGAAGGAGTCGCTGGGAACTTGCCTCTTCGTGAGTTAATTAGCGTGCTGTCAGGTGTGTTGTGGAAGCCGCCCGCCACCCGAAAGCGACATGCAGACAGCTTATTGGGCACACCCTCTCTCACGCACAAACTCACACATTCACACACTCACTTTATATCTGTTGAAGGGCTACACTGGGAATACACTTCATTCACACACACACACACACACACACACACACACACACACACACACACACACACACAACTAATTTTACACAGCCACACATACACACGCTAAGATAAACACACAAAGACAGACACTCACACACACACACACACACACACACACACACACACACACACACACACACACACACACACACACACACAGACAGAGAGAGAGAGAGAGAGAGAGAGAGAGAGAGAGAGAGAGATAAAGGAATATACATGAATTTAAGATGGAAAGGTCACAGAGACAAAGATAGAGAGGCCACAGAGAGAGAGAGAGAGAGAGAGAGAGAGAGAGAGAGAGAGAGAGAGAGAGAGAGAGAGAGAGAGAGAGAGAGAGAGCGGGGGAAAAGGGGGGGAAACAGTACGAGTGGCCCACCAGGATCGATTGGAAGTCAAGTAGGGTCTTTGGCCATTACCCTCAGGTCCCCGCACACCCTTCCCTCATTTCCCCCCATCCCTACCTCCCTCCTTTCTCCTCCCTTCCTCTCCGTCTCCTTCCCTCCTTCCTTCCTCAAGTCTCCTCACGCGCCTCGTCGTGTCTCCTCGTCACCATTATCTCCTCCGCCGTCACACTCAGCTCGTTTTGCCTTCCCCCGCTGCTCTCTCTCTCTCTCTCTCTCTCTCTCTCTCTCTCTCTCTCTCTCTCTTAGTCCGCTGTCATATATTCATTATGATACTGCAAATAATGTCTTAACACGTGTTTATTGTTGTGAAATTTTTATCTTGCTCTCCTCCTCCTCCTCTTCCTCTTCCTCCTCCTCTCCCACCTCCTCCTCCTCCTCCTCCTCCTCCTCCTCCTCATCCTCCTCCTCTTCCTCTTCTTTCTCCTCCATTACCCTAAATTTCGTTATCTTTGTGTGTGTGTGTGTGTGTGTGTGTGTGTGTGTGTGTGTGTGTGTGTGTGTGTGTGTGTGTGTGTGTGTGTGTGTGTGTTTTCCTTCCCTCCTACTCTCTCTCTCTCTCTCTCTCTCTCTCTCTCTCTCTCTCTCTCTCTCTCTCTCTCTCTCTCTCTCTCTCTCTCTCTCTCTCTCTCTCTCTCTCTCTCTCTGTCGGATGTGTTCTCTCCTTCACTTACTATTTCACTGTGGCACCTTGTCCGAGGGGGCGGTGGAATGGAAGGAGCCTTGTTCTGTTCTATCTTCCTCTATCATGTATTGTGCACTGATATTAGTGTTTGCAGCAACGGACCTGTAGATCTCTTTGTCGCTGCTGCTGCTGTGTCAAACCTGTGTATATGCTCCTCCTCCTCCTCCTCCTCCTCCTCCTCCTCCTTCTCCTTTCCTTCTTCCTAGTTGAACACCTTTACTTTAACACTCGACGTCTTTTCTCCCTTACTTCCTCTTCCTCCTCTTCACTTGTTCTCTCAACACCTCACCACTTGGAAACACAACCTTTTTACCTCTCTCTCTCTCTCTCTCTCTCTCTCTCTCTCTCTCTCTCTCTCTCTCTCTCTCTCTCTCTCTCTCTCTCTCTCTCTCTCTCTCTCTCTTACTTATTTTCCCTTAACCTCTCTTTTTTACATACATTCTTCGCGGCCCCTTTTACTGGTCTCTCCTCCGGTCCTACCCAGTTTTTCCCCTCACGTTTCTCACCCCAGTATTTTGCACATCAGTCTCGTGTTGCCAGTCCCCTCCTTTCCCTCCTCGCCCTTATCACCATCTCAGGAACGTGAGCCTTCATGCCCAAGACACAGTGTACCTCAACGCTCTCCAGACGCCATCATGTTGGTTAGGCAGCAAGGCACTTTGGACGGGGAGGGAGCGAGAGGGGAAGGGCAGAGTCACTTGTGTGTCTCTGCGGCGGTTTTGCATTATACATCAGCTTAGGCGGGGGGCAAATATACGAGACTCGACATGCCTGGGAAAGGGTAAAAATGGACGAACATTACGACATGTGTGTCTTGAATGTCTCTTGTCTCATGTTCCCCGAGGAGTAAGTGAAGGTGTGTGTGTGTGTGTGTGTGTGTGTGTGTGTGTGTGTGTGTGTGTGTGGAAGGTGGGAAGGGAAAAGTTACGTTATGTGTGTGCTGAAGTGAAAGTGTTTAAGTGCTTCTCTCTCTCTCTCTCTCTCTCTCTCTCTCTCTCTCTCTCTCTCTCTCTCTCTCTCTCTCTCTCTCTGTTTCTCTCTCTCTGTTTCTCTCTCTCTCTCTCTCTCTCTCTCTCTCTCTCTCTCTCTCTCTCTCTCTCTCTCTCTCTCTCTCTCTCTCTCTCTCTCTCTCTCTCTCTGTATTGTTTGATCATCTATATATCTCTATCGATCTAGTTATCTACAATATCTATCTATCGATTTATCTAAAGTGTTTGTCTGTCCATTTATCCATATGTCTATCTATCTATCTATTTAACATGTATTGCTGCTCATTAAAGTAATCAGTCAAACCTGTTAGTTAGTCAGTCAATGAGTCAGTCAGTTGACATGTGATATATTGGTTCATCTCTCTCTCTCTCTCTCTCTCTCTCTCTCTCTCTCTCTCTCTCTCTCTCTCTCTCTCTCTCTCTCTCTCTCTCTCTCTCTCTCTCTCTCTCTCCCTCTCCCTCTCCATCCGTCTTTATCTCTTCATTCTCACTCTCTTTATCTCACGCTTTGAATACTTAGCAAAGGACGGGAGTAAAATTGAACTAGAAAAAACTATGACTAAAAAATTAAATAAATGAATAAATAAATATATCAGTGAATGAACGTGATAAATAATTAAGTAAATAGATAAATAAATAAATAAATACATTGGTGAAAATTTCTTTACGCTCAACTGATAAGAGGAAGAAGTAAAAACAAAAAAGATAAATAAAACGACACCATAAATCGAATGGCAAATGCCATATATATATATATATATATATATATATATATATATATATATATATATATATATATATATATATATATATATATATATATATATATATATATATATAATACGAAATAAAAACTGCAGATACCTAAATAAATACCAAGTGAAGATAAATATTGCTCATAAATACACCAACATTAGTAAGCTAACGGGAGTAATTAAGGTGAGTAAATTTTAATGCTCACCTGCGACTTACAGTTAATTGGTATCATTTATTTGGCTCCTAAAGGTCAACAGGTGAAGATTCTCGAAACACTTTAACTTGCGGAGAGAGAGAGAGAGAGAGAGAGAGAGAGAGAGAGAGAGAGAGAGAGAGAGAGAGAGAGAGAGAGAGAGAGAGAGAGAAAGCACAAGAAGTCACTATATTGAATCATAATCATAAACAGATGTTGTCTCGTGAATAAGGAAAACTGTTTCCTTTAAGTTTGAAAGGAATGAAGGAAAGAACACTTTATATTTATTACTCTAAAGTTATGAAAAACTGAAATAGCACTAAAACTTTAGCTGAAAAAAGAGAAATACAATAAATTATAAACTTTATAGATGCAAAATTTATGAGTCGTAATTCAGTGGAAAGTTTTACCATATCATCTTATTAACCTTGTCATAATATTTTACTTCTTCATTTCTTTGAAAGTATATATCGTGAGAGTACGGCATATCGTATTTATTGACTGAGTTTCCAGTTAATGTGCTTATTATGAGAAATTAAAGGCAAGTATAAATAGAAAAAGAGAAAAAATATATATGCACAGTGAAGATTAAAACGTTTACTTTGAATATATCCTTAGTTTACTTATGATTTTAGAAAGCTTTAATGCAGACATTCAGACAGTCAAACGTTTGCTTTAATTCTGCTCATCGTTTATCTATAATTAGGATACGTTAGTGTAGACACTGAGAGTGAAACATTTCCTTTATTTCTATTCCTAGTTTACTTATTGTTAAGACGCTCTCATGTAATATTTCACACGGACTTCCATCTTGTCTCACGGTAATTACTCGCGCGGGAGAGAAAGTGCTCCTTAAATTAACACAGTTGCTGCAGCGCTAAAACGGTGAAAATATTACAAACATTGCAGACGTGTGTGTGTGTGTGTGTGTGTGTGTGTGTGTGTGTGTGTGTGTGTGTGTGTGTGTGTGTACGGTGTGTCGAGCTGTGAACACTTAGGGATTTCTCAGTGTCCAGTGTTGGGCTTGGTTGCCGCGTATGTTATTGTAAAAATGTTTAACTTCAGCGCATTTGTTTTTATGTGGGAAAGAAAATAAGAGATGATGGAGTTAGCAGAAGTTTGCACCAACTCCGGTTTTTGTCTGAGTCGAAATGTTTTTTTGGTCCTGTTGTTGATTTTTGGTTGTTGTTGTTGTTGTTCTTATTATTATTATTATTATTATTATTATTATTATTATTATTATTAGTAGTATTAGTAGTAGTAGTAATAGTAGTAGTAGTAGTAGTAGTAGTAGTAGTAATAGTAGCAGTAGTTATTGTTGTGGTTTGATGCGTTATTTTCATTAGTTATTCGTATTATCAACTGTAATCATTATTTCTTTATCACACTGATGATCACATAATGCATCTTCTTTCCTACCATTCTTTTCTCCGCCACAGAATATTTGGTTTTCTTTTGTTTACGTTTTCATTCCGTTCACAATATCTTTTCTGTTTCTTCTTTCTTATTGCCTCGCTGTTATTCTTTCTCACTTCCCACTCCCTCTCTCAAACAGCTTCCTTCTTGTTTTGCTCACGAGTTTCCCTGTGTCACTGCCTACTTACTCGCCTGCCATTCTCTTCCCTGTCCTCCTTCTCCCGTTCTCATTCTCTCTTCCATTTTTCGTCCTCCTCTTCTTTTTCTCATACCCTCTCATCTTCACTCTTACTCTTTCACTTTTCCTTTCCTCTTTCCGCAGTTTTTTTTTCCTCTTTTGCTCATTCTCTTTCATCCCTGGTCCCATTCTTTTCTCTTTTCCTTATCCTCTCTCTCTCTCTCTCTCTCTCTCTCTCTCTCTCTCTCTCTCTCTCTCTCTCTCTCTCTCTCTCTCTCTCTCTCTCTCTCTCTCTCTCTCTCACACCAGTATCTTCCCTTGGCTCTTCCAGCATTCCATTCTTCTCTCTCCATATCTCTTTCCTTTCCATTTATCCTACCCATGTCTCCCTACTTGCATCCTTGGTATCTTCCCTTCGTTTCTCTCTGTAGCTCCTTCAATGTCTTTCCTAGTCTCCTCTCCTTCTCCCGTCTCCGCCTCTCCCTATCCCCCTCACCTCCAGGAACGTTCCTTTTGGCTGTTATCTCTCCTCTCCCTCTCTTTCGCCTCTTTGGGTTTGGCCACAAGTTTCCCTGTGACGCAAACTGCTTTCCTCTGTCCTTTGGTTTACATATGTTTCTGTACCTACTTGTTTTCCTTCCTCTCTTTTCTTCCTTCTTTTTTGTTTCGTTCTGTGTTTACCTTTCCCAGCGTCTCTGTATTCCTGTTTGGTTGCCTGTCCTTTTGATTTGTCCTGTGTGTCTGTTTCTTATTCATCTCTCTGCCTCTTTCTTTGTTTTTTGTTCAGCTGTCTGTCTCTCTGTCCGTCTGCCTGTGTATTTGTCCGTCTGCTTCTTTATTTAATTGTCCCTGTCTGCATGTCTGTCTGTCTCTGTCTGTCTGTGTCCCTATCTTTCTGTATCTCTGTATGTATTATTGTCTGTCTGTTTGCCTGTTTGTTTGTGTGTCATTTTTCCTGTTCACTTGTCGGTCTCTACTGCTGTCTACCTATATAACCTTGAGGTATCTCACTATTATTATTATTATTATTATTATTATTATTATTATTATTATTATTATTATCTCCGATGTGCGTGACGAGGGGGAGCTTGGAGTACGTGTTTTGGTTGTTCTGATGTCACGTTTCCTCATTAGTACTCTGCCTCGGACACTCACGAAGCGCAAACAGGATATTGTTAAACATGACTCCCAAAACCCGCTCTGCGTCGAGACTTAACGGCCGGAACAGCGCTCAAACAAAATCAGGCATTCCCAAACTATTTGTGCTCTTTTTTCCCACCATCTGCCCTCTGACTGCTGTGATGAGTGTGGTGGTGGTGGTGGTGGTGGTGGTGGTGGTGGTGATGATGATGATGATGATGATGATGATGATGATGATCTTGTTGTTGTTATTGTTGATATCATTAGTGGTGTGCAAATAATATTACTACTAGTACTACTACTACTTCTACTACTACTACTTCTACTACTACTACTACTACTACTACTACTACTAGTACTACTGCTACTACTACTAGTACTACTACTAAAAGCAACAACAAAAATACCACCACCACTACCACCACCACCTCCACCATCAAGAACAACAACAACAATAACAACAACAACAACAATGATAATAATTCAAATAACATAATCAAACATCACACAAAAATGCAACATGATAAAAAAAAAAACGAGTTATAACGCTAAGAAAAACAAGCATGATCATAAAACTCCTAAAATGAAAAGACTAGAAAATAAAAACAAAGATTACAAGTACTAAACACAAAATATAAATTAGAACACTAAAACATTTTTCTCTTGTTGTTATGATCTCAGTAACAATTTTATAGCTATAACTGGAGCATATTCACTTTCTCGTTTGGCCTCACGATGCTCAGTGACTCAAAAGTTAATGTCAGGGAGGCAGAGTTTTGTTCTTCCAGTCAGTGCTCTCGGAGAGGTGGCAGGTGAAGGTCAGGCAAGGTGAGACTCGTGAAAATACTGATTCGGTATATCTTTTCTTTTATTATTTTTCCGCTCCCCCAAAACAATCACTCATTGCAGGGTTTCCACACACACACACACACACACACACACACACACACACACACACACACACACACATCTGTTCCTATTCTGTCATTCTGCATGTTTCTTTAACGTGTCCATTTTCTCTATCTCTTTCTCTTTTTTTCTTTCGTTTTTCTCTTTCCTTTTTTTCTTTTTCTTTCTTGTTTTTATCTCTCCACCTTCACGTTTTTTTTTCTTAAATTTCTTTATTTACTTGTTTCTTACCTTGGTTTTCCTGATTTTGTTCTTTCGTTTTTCACGAAAACATTTTCACTTCTTTCTCTTAGATAAAAAAGAAGTATTGTTATTATTATTATTATTATTATTATTATTATTATTATTATTATTGTTGTTGTTGTTGTTGTTGTTGTTGTTATGATTATGATTATGATTATCATTATCATTATTATTGTTATGATAAGTCTTAGTCTTTTATTTTTCATTTGTTTCTTCCTGCTATCTCTTACATTTCTGTTGTGTTTCACTTCTTTCTTTCTTTTCGTCCTCAGTTTCTTTTGCTTTGTCTTTCTTTTACTTTTTGACTCTCTCTCTCTCTCTCTCTCTCTCTCTCTCTCTCTCTCTCTCTCTCTCTCTCTCTCTCTCTCTCTCTCTCTCTCTCTCTCTCTCTCTTTCCTTTTCCTTTTCTAACGTTATTTTTTCTGTATCCCTCCTCCCTTGCTCATTTCAATAAAGACAATAACAAATCACAAACTAATTTCCCGTCATAGCCCACGCCTCAGCAGCCGCCCTGGACGTAAAGCTGTGATGTAAATGTCAGCCTGTACAACCTTCGCCCTTAAAGTGGGATCTCCTCATAGCTGTTTGTTGTGCATCTGTTGTCGTTTTTTTTGTCTCTCTTTTCAATTTTGTTTCTTAATTATTTCATAGATCTTTCTCTTCCTCTTCTCTGTCTCACTTTATAAGCTTGATCTGTTTTCTTTTTTTTGGGGGGGAGATATTTTATTTTATTTTGTTACTGGTTTGGTTGATTAATGCATGTTTGGTATTGCATATTAGAGGAAAGGAGTTTTAAGACTAGTTAACATAATTATATACGTAAATACATGCATACATATATACATACACACATACATGCATACATACGAGTATCTATCTGTCAGTCCATCCACATACCTCCCTATCTCATTACTTACCTACATACAAATATACCATAAACACATATACACATGCATAAAAAACATACAAATATACTACTACCTTTTTGCCAATTAATATACATACCTATCAGTCTGCTAACTTACCTACTTTCCTTCCTAAAATAACTACCTGCCTACCTTTCTACCCACCTACATTTCTACCTTCCTATTGGCATTCCTATCTATCTACATACCTATCTATCTTCCTATCTATATATACACACAGACAGACCGACAGACAGGCAGCAAACATAATACCACAAGGCAATACCATTCATCTATTGAGGATTTCCGTATATAGGTGCACACACACAGCCATACGTACACATGAATGGTAATTGGATAGACAAATTAGTGGATGGAAGCTGATGTCCTTTGCACCAGCCTCATTTGCACCTATCACCACCACCACCACCACTACCACTACTACCACCACCACCACCACCACCACCACCACCACCACCTGCACGACCACCACCACCACCATCACCATTAGCTGCAGGAGAGGTGAAACGGGTCAGTTAGATTAGGAGGGGGGGAAGCGGGCGGGACGAGGGAGAAATGGAATGAATCGAAGGCAGAGAACAGAAGGTAGAAGAAAGAAAGGGTAGGAAATAGAAAGAGAAGAGGAAAGAGAGAGTTGAATAATACATGGGAGAAATTACAAAAAAATAAGGAGATAGAATATGAAATGATGCTTACGTAAAGAACAGAAGTGGAGAAAAAAATGAAAAAAAACAGGAAGAGACGTGGAAGTGGAAGAAGAATTGAGAGTAATGAAAGAAAGGGAGAAAAAGCTTAAAATAGAAGGGAAGAGGAAGAGAAACAGGAATAGGTATAGGAAGGAAAGAGGAGGATCTGTGGAAAGAAGAGAAAAGCGGAAGAGATAGGGGAGAGAATAAGGGAGATGCGGTAAATGGAATGAAAGTGAAGCAGAAAATAGCGGAGGGGAGAAAGGGAAGGGTAAGAAATAGGGAGAGGCGTAGAAGCATAAATGGAAGGAGAGGTAAGGAAGGAAAGATAAAAGAGACAAGGTTCAGGAAAGAAGAAATAGAGGAGATAGGAGAAATGGAAGAGAGGAGATAGAGACAAAGAAAAGAGAGGAGATATGAGGGAGAAAGAAAAAAGAAAGAGGAATTGAGGATACAGAGGAAATAGAAAGTGAAAAATGAATTAGGAGAAGTGGAAAAATATAGGAAAAATAGAGGAAGGGGAAAAGAGAAAAGATAAGATAGGTGGAAGGGGGAAAAACAGAAGAGGTAGAAGGGAAAGAGAGAATAGGAGGAGAAAAGAGAGGAGATTGAGGAAGGGAAAAGAGAAAATAGATAGAGGAAGGGGGAAAAGAGAAAAGAGATGTGGGGAAGGGGAAAAGAGAAGAGACAGAGGAAAGAGGAAAAGAGAAGAGAGACGGTGAAGGGGAAGGGGAAAAGAGAGAAGGCAAGAGAAGAGGAAGGGGATGGGGAGGTGGCGTGGCGAGAGGATCAATACTGGACTGTTCCTCTCACTTCCACCATCATGTTTTAATTCTAGGCATTATTTCACTCCTCACTCAGATTCATCATTGCCAATCTGTGCCTTCATCTCACTGCCCCATGTACAACCAAGGCCAGACTCAGTGCTGTGTTTAATCCTCATGCAACTTTTTATTCCTTTTGTAAATAGGTGTGGTTAAAAAAAAAAAAAAGAAAAGGATCGTGTGTGTGCATTTTTTCCCTTTTTTTCATTTTTATTTATTTATTTTTTATTGGGGGTGTGAATGTAAAAGTTGCGTTGGTGTGTTGATTGGCGTGAGATATGATAGGATTGTTGCATCGTGGATTAGTACACACACACACACACACACACACACACACACACACACACACACACACACACACACAGGAGCTAGATACATGTTCTCCCCTGCCTAATCTTGTTCTCAGAAGTGCTGGGTAGGTGGGAAGGGATGGAGGCATCATTCTTGACGGGAGCTGTAGAGGAGGAAGAGGGTTGAGGGAGGGAGGATGGAGAGGTCAAGGAAGAAAACAAACAGAGGAGTCTTGTGTTTTCTCAGGCCTGAAACTTTCCTGCCTTGAGTGAAAATAACACCCAAGTAATCTAATCAAGTTTAATTTTTTCCCCTCCTTTTTTTTTTTTTCCTTGCTCGTGTGTTGGATCTTCTCTCAGGTTGAGTTTTCCTTTGCGATCCTCAGTTTTAAGTTGGAGGCTTGTTGTTTCTCTCTCTCTCTCTCTCTCTCTCTCTCTCTCTCTCTCTCTCTCTCTCTCTCTCTCTCTCTCTCTCTCTCTCTCTCTCTCTCTCTTTCTCTCTCGTGTTCGGTGTTTCCTCCTCCTCTCTTTGCATTATTTAGTTCCGCTTTCTCCTCTGTAATCGTGTTTCGTGTTTTTCTCTGGCTTCTTCCAGTCTGGTTTTGACACAACGCTTCCCTCACGCTCACTTTCTCTCTGCGGTACACCGTCACCTGTGTTCACCTGTGTTTGCCTTGTCTCTTACCTTTATGAACCTAACCTAAAGTAACTTACTTTAACAACTTACCTGACTTTGTACAACCGGACCTACGAACTTAAATTGATCTATCTTAACTGTCAGCTATTCTTATTTAATCTAACCGAACCTATCAGTTAGCATAATCTAACCTAACGTAAATTAATGTAATAGTTAATCTAATTTAACTTAACCTAATCTGTGCTAATTTAACCTAACAACTAACCTAACCTAATTTAACATAGGCTAACATAACACTAGCAATTAACCTAACATAGCATAAATACTCACTTTTAAGTAGAAAAGAGAGAACGCAACCTAACTTGATCTAACAATAACAGTTAATCTAATTGAACGTAACCTCATCTCTCCTGTACTATTCCATGTCTTTTCACAGACGTCCAACCCATCAGGAAGTAGACAGTTCACGCAGAGAAGCCACAGAACGCCTGACTTTTGTCTGATTTTTCTAAAATTTCTGATTGGGGCTGAGCAAACTTGGTATTGTTCAATGCCTCAAAAACTCAATTGCTCCATCTATCAACTCGACACAATTTCCAGACAATTATCCCCTCTTCTTCAGTAACACTCAACTGTCCCCCTCTTCTGCACTGAACATCCTCGGTCTGTCCTTTTCTTATAATCTAAACTGGAAACTTCAGATCTTATTTCTAGCTAAAACAGCTTCTATGAAGTTAAGTGTTCTGAGACGTCTCCGCCAGTTTTTTCATCTCCTCAGTTGCTAACTCTGTACAAGGGCCTTATCCGTCCATGTATGGAGTATGCTTCACATGTCTGGGGGGGTTCCACGCATTCCGCTCTTCTAGACAGGGTGGAATCAAAAGCTTTTCGTCTCATCAACTCCTCTCCTATACTCGTAATTGACTGTCTTCAGCTTCTTTTCCATCGCCGCAATGTTGCATCTCTAGCTGTCTTCTACCGCTATTTTCATGCTAACTGCTCTTCTGATCTTGCTAACTGCATGCCTCCCCTCCTCCAGCGGCCTCGCTTCACAAGACTTTCTTCTTTCTCTCATCCCTATTCTGTCCACCTCTCTAATGCAAGAGTTAACCAGTATTCTCTATCATTCATCCCTTTGTCTGGTAAACTCTGGAACTCCCTGCCTGCTTCTGTATTTTCACCTTCCTTTGACGAATTCCTTCAAGAGGGAAGTTTCAAGATACTTATCCTTCAATTTGTTGACTACCGCTTTGGACCCTTTTATGAGACTGGTATCTCAGTGGGCTTTGTTTTTTTTCTCTCTATTGTGGATTATTGTTACCCCTTGGCCAGTGTCCCTCCTAAGAAAAATAAATAAATAAGTAAAAAAATAAATAAAATAACGTAATAATTTACTTAACTAGGTTAGTTTAACATAATTCTACCAATTAACCTAACATAGCATAATTATTCACTTTTAAGTAGAAAAAAAAGAGAACCCAACCTAACATGACCTAACAATAACAGTTAATCTAATTTAACTTAACCTAATCTATGCTAATGTACCCAAACAAATTGCCTAAACTAACCTAACTTAACTTAACACAACCCAAGGAATTAACCTAACGTAGCATAAATATTATGTTCTAAAAAAAAAAAAAAGAGAACCCAACCTAACTTGACTAGGGAGAACGTAACATAACCTAACCTTATATAACCTAACAATTAACTCGCCCTAACTTCCTCGAAAATTACCTCCCTACTCGCTTTACGTAGAGCTGATTAGAGGACTTAACCTTTACCTTTGGCGGCCTCATTAACAGGTATCGCTGGCAAACTATTGAAAAGGTCCACGTAATTTACTCGTAGTTCCTGCTTAGGGTTAACAACTTATGAATAACGGCGGCTCTCTTTTTTCCAGGTGAGAAACTCGGTGAAGACGACACGTGTTGTACCTGGATAATCACGACAGGTAAGTGATCTCGCACCCCCCCTCCTCTTGTACCTGTTCACTCGAAGAATACGACGTCTTTCACCTATGTTAATGAGTCATTAGTGGATGATTGGAGGTGATTAAGGCGAAGATTATACTCGGATTCCACTAAATTTGACATAATGAAGATCACCTGCGCAAGAAAAAGGTACAGCAGGTAAGCAGATGACTAAAGAACAGATGCGTTATATAAATTAATGAAAAGTAAATGCCAGGAGAGAGAGAGAGAGAGAGAGGAGAGAGGAGAGAGAGAGAGAGAGAGAGAGAGAGAGAGAGAGAGGAGAGAGAGAGAGTAAAGGAGAAAAGTTGGCGTGAGATAAGGTGTGTGGGAAGAAAAGTGAGGTGGGAGGAGGGAGGTGAAAGCCGGAAGACAGGTAGATTTGTATTGTGTGTGTGTGTGTGTGGTGTGTGTGTGTGTGTGTGTGTGTGTGTGTGTGTGTGTGTGTGTGTGTGTGTGTGTGTGTGCGTATGAGAGGGGGAAGTTTAGTTTTTTTTTTCTCTCTCTCTCTCTCTCTCTCTCTCTCTCTCTCTCTCTCTCTCTCTCTCTCTCTCTCTCTCTCTCTCTCTCTCTCTCTCTCTCTCTCTCTGCATTTAAAAGCAAAACGCGACTCACAAACACAACAAGAAAAAGTAAAAAAAAAAAAAAAATAATGCGATATTTACTTCCGATAATCACCAGTCAAGAAAAGGAAAAAAAAAAGACACAAAACCAACAATAAAAAAAAGATCCTCGTTAAGCCACGTCCAATAGTCCCTAGTTTATTTATATTTCGTCCCTGTTTTTTTTTTTAATCCATCCTTTATACGTTTTTTTCTCCCTTTATCCTTCCTGTGATGTTGGAGTTTACAACATTTTCCCCCACTTCAATAGTTTTCCAGTCCAATAGTCTGGTTTGTTTATATTCATCTCCTCTTTTTTTTTTTTTTAGTTACCCTTTATATAATTCCCATATTTGTTTCATTCCTTTATCAAATTTCCCTTGATGTAAGAATTTTAAGCATTTTTTCCCAACTCCCGAACACTTTCACTCACAAATAGAAACAGAACAGGAATTACGACTTACATTTCCTCCCGCTCTTTTTCTTTTTATCTAACCCTTATCTCTATACTTATATCCTCCGTTTATCAAATTTCCCGTTATTTAAGAATTCTGAGCATTTTTTCCCATCCTCAAACACTTTCACTCACAAAACACAAACGGAACACGAGTTACAGTTTATATTTTCTCCCTTCTTTTTTTTTGATCCATATTTTACCCCTATACTTATCCTGCCGTTTTCGAAATACCTTGTTGTAAGAGCTTTAAGCATTTTTCCCCCACTCCAAACACTTTTCACTCTCAAACACTTACAAACCACCTAAACACGATATATAACTGGAGAATTTACACCTACCACTTGTATGTCTTGGGCCATTAATACCAGAGGTGGTAAAATGTGCTTAGCGGTGACTGGGGATTGACAAGGGCGTTGATTTCAGGAAATAGGAAGTTTTAGCGTGATGACCCAAGTAAATACGATCGCAGCGTGTATAGGATAAGGCCAGTATGGGATGAGGAGGAGAAGGAGGGAGGAGGAGGAGGAGGAGTAGGGGAAAAGCTAATTGGGGATGGTAGGAGGGGAGTATGTGAGTGAATATAGGGATGCGTGGGAAGGAGATGCGAAGGATATTGAGGGTATTTAGAACAGGAGAAGGATGTGTGTGATGAGGAGGATGAGAAGGATGAGAAGGATGGGGGAGGAGGATATGAAAGATAATGAAAATATTTAAAAGGGGAGAAGGATGGTTGAAAAGGCAAATGGGGAGGATGCAAACGATGGAGAGGGAGAAGGGTGTAGTGTGAGGAGAATAATGTAAAGAACAGACAGTGTAGGATGAGACAAGGATGTAGATGATGTGAAAAATGAAAAAGTGATGTGGGAAAGAAAGAGACTATAAGGGAGGAGGATAAGGAAAGATAGGCGGATGAAAAGGAGGAATGAGGGTACAGAAGACGGGAAGTAGGCGATTGTGTATGATGAGATGGTGAGAATGGCAGCAGGTGTGACTGAAAACAGGTAATTGCGCACAAACATTTGGAGTGTGATTGAAGTTGCTGGTGGTGAAATGTAAACAAACATTGATGAATGTTGGCAAATACGTGCTCAGTGATAGATGAAGAGAGAGCGAGAGAGAGAGAGAGAGAGAGAGAGAGAGAGAGAGAGAGAGAGAGAGGAGAGAGAGAGAGAGAGAAAGAGAGAGAGAGAGAGAAAACTAAAAAAATAGATAAAGTTGTGCTACATATTTTAGTTGTCATTATTCTAGTCGTCATTACTTGTATTATTATTATGTTCCCTTTGAAATGCATTTTTCTCCCTTTTTTTGTCTGTCTATTTCTATGCATTGTCCTTCATCATTTGTGTCTTGAATCTTGGTTTCCTCTTATTTTTCATCTCATAAAGACTTTTGAATTCAGTGTTTATGTCGCCCTTTTCTTATTTTCCTATTTTCAAACATTTCATTATTATCAAGGCTCATCTCTTTTTCCCCTTCTCCTTAAATTCCATCCTCTCCTTTTCCCTTCCTTTTTTCCCTCCCTTCTTCCATTCAAGCAACTATCACATGATATACTTTCCTGCTTTCATTTTCCCCTCGCCGACCTTTTCGCAGAACGCTTGTCCTCTCATTTTCTTTGACAGTGTGTGTGTATGTGTGTGTGTGTGTGTGTGTGTGTGTGTGTGTGTGTGTGTGTGTGTGTGTGTGTGTGTGTGAGTGAGTGAGAGAGACACACACACACACACACACACACACACACACACACACACACACTCACACACACACACACACATCACGAGGAGAGTAATTTTAACCTTACTTATGGCTTTTTGTAAACGAGTGAGGGGAGCATACATGACCTTGCTTGATCCTCTAATTTCCCTTTTGGATTCCACAACATACTGTCAACAGAGGAACAAAAAAGCTGCCTTGGAAAGCTGATGTGGGTTTAACTAGTTGATAACCCTTTTTTGTTCTTTAGTGTTAAGGCTTTATTGTGTATTTGACCGTTGGATGGATGTGTGTTGGATGCCTGGATGATCACTGGACAGGAGCTTCGGAATAACCTGAAAGAGCGTGTGGTGGCGTTCGTGGGAGATATGTGGTGATGTAAGGGAGTTAAAGTAGGGAGTAGGGAGAGGGTAGCTTAGAAGGGGATTATCAGAGGGAAGGAGTGAGAGGAGAGATCTTGAAGTGAGTAGGGATTTGGGAAGGAAAAGGCGGGGAGAGAGGGGGTAGATGGAGATGGAGCTTTAAGGGAGATGATCAGAGGAGAGTTGCTGAAGGGAGAGGCAGGGATGAAGAGAAGATTTGAAGGAGAAGATCAGAGAGGGAGAGAGGTTTTTGGATCTTGAAGTGAGTTGCTTTTGGGGTAGAAGTGAAGGGAAGGATGGGGAGGAGCTGTGAAGATGATCAGAAGGGAAGGAGAAAGGAGTTTGATGATGAAGTGAGTAGGGCCTTGGAGATGAAGGAAGTGGAGGAAGGGAAGGATGAGGAGGAACTGTGAGGATGATCTGTGATAGAGGAGGAATTTCGATTGTAAGGAAGTGAGGTGGGGTTGGAAGAGGAAGGAACTAAGGGAAGGAAGAAAGAAAGGAAAGGAAGGATCAGTGAGGAAAAGACGATCAGGGAGGAGGGAGAGAAGGATATGCTAGGGAGAGAACATGGCTGAGGATGGAAGGGTGTAGGATGGGAATAGTAAGAATGGTACGATTTGTGAAGGAGAGAGAATCAGGACTTGAGAAAAGGAAGGGAGAGAGGAATTAGGATGTAAGGAAGAGTGTGGGAGAGGGAAGATAATAGATAGATAGATAGATAGATAATTTTTATTGTCATTTTGCAACATAGCAATGCATACAAAGTGAAATTCTTTGTGGCTAGAACTCCATATTACAATAAGTTACAAAAAGAAATGAATCGTTACTGAAAATGTAGAATTACAAGAATGTAAAATGTCTCTACAGCTACAAATAAAACACATTTAATCAACAAGGCTCATCACACTTTCACACATTAACACAAGTAGTTAATTGCACCAGTCACTGTTATATTTTCAAATGATGAAAAAGTACAATGTTTTTTTGGTACAAACGATTTCTTATATCTGTCCGTGGGTTGAGTGGGCAGAGCTAACCTCCTGCCAGACCTAAGAAATGCGTAACAAGAATGGAGGGGATGGGCTACATCTTTCATAACTTTGTCAACCTGTTTCATTGTTTCTTCCTGATAAAGCTTGTCAATTGAATTTGCTTCTATACCTAAGGGAGGCAAGGATGGAAGGGAAAGAAATCTGGTAAGTGGAGAGAGTAGAACTGCAAGAAGATAGAATTGAGTGAGGGAGAAGTAAGTGAGGGAAGGACGTGAGGGAAGAGATTCAAGGAAAGACGACTCAGGGAGGGACTCTCGGGGGTTCAGTGTCTTCCATGCAGGATTTGGTTCTGAAGTGTTCCTCACAGATGCGGGCCGAGCAACTTCTTGAGCTTTAACGTTGAGGGGCGAGACCCGTGGAAAGATGAAGCCCAAGTCTGCTAATTAGATAATCATGATATGAAAGTTAGACTCAACCAACGTAAGGAATTAAGAAAAAAAAAAAATAGAGGGGATGCTTTTAGGTTTTCTTACGCCTTGGAAAGTAATCCCCGCTCATCCACACAACCACAACGCCCACATCCACGCTCCCACACACACACACACACACACACACACACACACACACACACACACACACACACACACACACACACACACACACACACACACACACACACACTCACACATGGACTCCGAAAATAAGAATTCATGACGGCGAAACTGAAGATCTGAAGATGAGGCAGAGTTTATAGCCTCACCGTGCTGACGAGGAATGACTCAGGGGGAAAAAATGAATATTGGGGTCACTGGAGGCGAGCAGGTCATGTCAGGAGCTCGGAGTCATGTCAGGCCCGTGGAGTCTGCCGGTAACTCATTGACTCAGTTTAACTTTTACAGGTGTTCCCTGGTGAAATTCCGCTCGCCTCCGGAGTAATTACCAGGTGTGAATCGTGCCGAGCTGGATTAATAAGAGATGAGCTCACCGTTTGCAGCTCGGAGGGGGGAGATCGTTAATACATATAATCACGACAATAAAAACTGCAATGTAATACGTGGCTGGCTCTGCATTCCACAGTTACATATTTTTCTTTCCTTGTAGCACGGAAATGTGATACTGTTCCCCAGCAGTGTCTTTACCGCTGCGAAAACCGAAAATATATGTAGGCGCCAGAGACATAATCCAGAGATCACCTGCCTGGCCCAGCACGCGAGGCCATTCCCCGGGCACGCCCATCCAGGTATGCACGGCTACATAAAGAGGAACATTTCTCCCTTTGGTGAGTAATGAAGCATCCTTTCTCAAGCTATAAAACGACATATTGTGTTGGAATAGCAAAGTTACCAAGGGGGCCCGCCCATCTGGAGGTCTAATTATGGGGCAGGTGTGTTGTTTACCTGGAGGGACAGTGATAACAGGGTGACCAGACGTACTAGGGAGGGCCAGCCTGAAATTATCCGACGTGTGAACCAAGAAAATTGGAAAATGAAGTGATAGAAGGTAGGGGAAACAAGGGCGGCTGGAATAGATGGAAGTGCAGTGAAGAGAAAAGGGGAGGGAAACGAGAGGAATATTGAATGAAAGCGAAATAAAGGAAACAAAATGAAAAAGGGGAAGAATATGGAAGTGGGACACAGGGAAGGTATTGAGTAATGCAATCAGCACCGCGGGGTCTGCCAGGGTTGCCGCAGAGACACACACGAGACACAAATCCAGAAGACGAAAGGACCTAGTGAAAAAAAAAAAAACAATGAATAAAGTGAAATAAGAAGACAGCAGGACGTGAGGTGAGTAACCCCCTGCACCCGGAGTACTGGCCAATCAAAGGGGTCGTTAGTGGAGAACCAACTCGTTCCATTCCTCACCCAAACTTTTCCTCCACCAAGAGAGGCGCCCCAGAGGAAACCCAGAGGAAGCAGGCGCAACGCAGGGAACCAACACCAAAATACAGGAAACCAGCGACTGGATCACGAAATTTAGAATTATTACCCGGCGTGAGTAATTTTGGAGAACCGAGAACTGCATGCCACTTCTGTATATTTATAGAAGCGCTAATTAATATGCAAAGTGAACTAAAATTATGTTTGCAATATTTTCATGTTTTGCATCAAAAGTCGAGATTGAGGAAGAGGAGGAGGAAGAGGAGGAGGGGGGGGAGGGGGGAGGAGATGTAAGTAGACTGGAATACACACAACATATACCAGATCTTTCAGTTTATGACAAGGATAACTGCTTAAACAATTACTGCTGCCATGAAGAGGACAAGAGGAGTCGGGCAATAACCAGGTGAGGAAGGAAAAGGGAGGAGAAGCAAAAGAAAGAATAGAGATAAAGAGAGAAAAAACGAAAATAAAGGGAAGAAGAGGAAAAATAAGAAAAGAACAGGAGAAAGATTAAAATAGCGGAAGACAAGGAAAATTTTGAAAAAAAAGAAAATAGAAAAAGAGAAGGAAAAATATTAAACAAAAAAATAACAAGAGATAGACGAGAATAAGGGCAATGTAAAGGCAAGCAGGATAAAAATAAGATGGGGGATGTATAGCAAGGACAGGCGATGTGAGACACGAAGGCCAGCGGGCATGAGAAAGCGGAAATAAGATTCATAGCTTCGTCCTTTGTTCGCAGGTGATGGCGGAGGCAAACCAGGCGCCCGCTGCTGCACCGCCTCACATTTCTGGCGCAACAGATAATAGGAATCTGATCCTTTTTGTCTCCCGTGTGATCTTGTAGGACACGAAAGGGAAGTGGGGCCGGAGGACGAAAGATAATAGAAAAAAGGGCTTAGTGATAAATCAGATAAGGTGTGTGTGTGTGTGTGTGTGTGTGTGTGTGTGTGTGTGTGTGTGTGTGTGTGTGTGTGTGTGTGTGTGTGTGTGTGTGTGTGTGTGTGTCCGAACCTCTCTTGTAGTCGATATCATGCAAAATCAACATGTAATTACCGTGTCAAAGGTTCTGCGGCTTTGTTTATTGAGGTGGTTCCGAAAAGGCTGTATGTATTAGCGAGGAAGCGAGAGAGAGAGAGAGAGAGAGAGAGAGAGAGAGAGAGAGAGAGAGAGAGAGAGAGAGAGAGAGAGAGAGAGAGAGAGAGAGCAGTAAAACAAATGCAGGGAACCATGACAGCCACATAAACCGTCTACACAAAAGAAAAAAAAAGTACCAGAAAAGCATCACCGCACACACACACACACACACACACACACACACACACACACACACACACACACACACACACACACACACACACACAGCTGCCAACCTACCCACACACACACAGCACAACAAAATAAAAAACAACATCCCCACCCAAACAAAACATGCTTAAAACTGACCAAACACAATACCGGCCCACCACCCCGCGGCCAGGCACCGAATCAAACAAAAAACGCCCACCCTTGCCTTTGAAATGTGACAGTGATGCGCTGCCCTCCAGCTGCGCCACGCCCTCCTGCCCTCTGTTTCTCATTTGCGGAGTGGATGGTTGTGAGAAAGCGGCGAGGTAGTCCTTGAGTGGCTTTTTGAGTCTTTCCATCTCATTACCCGCCGGTGAGGAGAGAGAGAGAGAGAGAGAGGTGTATACTCGCTTATTCCACTCCAATAAACTCCCCTTGCCTGTCACTTCTATTTTTTTTTCGTTCCTTGTTTTTTTTTTCTTTTTAACTTTACTTTTTCCGTACTCCAATGCCGCTGTTTTTTGCTTTTCCTTTAGTCAAGAGTCTCTAAGAAGAAACTCGCCTGAAAGAGAGAGGAAAAAGTAGGGGGAAAAGTGGTGTGACTTTGTGCACCTGTAAAACTCCAGGGTCAATGTTCTCAGGTGAAATAAGGGAGACAGAGCGGAGAGCGTGCGTGGGTAGTGGTGGTACAGCAGTGGGCATATATTTCCCTTTCTCCTGGCCATCTTTGTTTCCCCTGATTTTCCTGCATTTCCTTATCTTATTCTCATTTCCTGAATTTCTTTTCTTCCTCCTCCTCCTCCTCATCTTTATTCTCGTGTTATTTTGCTTTCTTTTTCTTCCTCGTCCTCGTCTCTCCCTTTACTTTACAAACTTTTTTAACTTTTCCTTTTACTTATCTAATTTCTTTTTAGAGAATTTTCTTCATAGTTCTAATCTTATTAGTATATAATTTTCTTCCTCATCTTTTACCTTATTTTATTAGTTTCCTTTATCATTTATTTATTTCCTTATTAGTAAATAATTTTCTTCCTCATCTCTTACCTTATCTTATTTTATTAGTTTCCTTTATTATTTATTTCCTTTATTAGTTTCTTTCCTCATCACCTATCTGTTCGTGGCATCTCCTCGTCCTCTTTCTCATTCCCCCTCTCTCTCTCTCTCTCTCTCTCTCTCTCTCTCTCTCTCTCTCTCTCTCTCTCTCTCTCTCTCTCTCTCTCTCTCTCTCTCTCTCTCTCTCTCTCTTCCTTCTCCTTCCTCCTCCTCCTCCTCCTCCTCCTCCTCATCTTCTTTCCCTTCCTCATCCTACTCTTCCTTCCATCCCGTGCAGGAAAAGGAGGAAAATCTGCTGTGTCTGTATTTCAAGAGAGGGCCAGGCTGAAATGGTTCCCGCCGTGAAGTGAATTGTAGAGTGCTAGTGTAGGTGTGAGTGTGTGTGTGTGTGTGTGTGTGTGTGTGTGTGTGTGGGTGTGTGTGTGTGTGTGTGGGTGTGTGGTGTGTGTGTGGGTGTGTGTGGGTGTGAGTGTGTGTGAGAGTGTGGCAGGAAGGGTCGGCCCTCTTTATGGAGCTGGCGTGAGTGGTTGAGTGAGTGTGTGTGTGTGTGGTGTGTGTGTGTGGTGTGTGTGTGTGTGGTGTGTGTGTGTGTGTGTGGGTGGGTGGGGAGGCAAGGGAGTGAATTGTTAAGTAGCTCAATGGGTGGGTTAAGGGAAGGAGAGAGAGAGAGAGAGAGAGAGGAGAGAGAGAGAGAGAGAGAGAGAGAGAGAGAGAGAGAGAGAGAGAGAGAGCGAGAGAGAGAGAGGAGAGAGAGAGAGAATGATTACGTGTTTTTTATAGCTAACAAATTGAACACACACACACACACACACACACACACACACACACACACACACACACACACACACACATATGTTCCAGCTATCACGGTAAACCCTTTAAACATCCTTGTATCGCTACCGTCCATCTCTTGCTGTACTGAGCTGGGGAGTTTCGTCTTTACTTTCCTCATTACCTTAGTTCAATTACCCTCACCCCTGAATGGCCTCGCTAAGTACAGGTGTTGGGTGGTTGTTGAGGCGATACACTTTTAACGATGTACACAATATCAGGTAGCGCAAGTGTGTTCTGTAATCATTGGTAATTACTGTACGGGAACCACGTGGAGATGAAAACCCTTATTAGCCTGGACTTATTAAACTATTTGAGGTTCCTGTCAGACTGTTTACACGAGTTTACTCTTTCTAATCAAGAGTGAACCTCGTGATAAAGGGGATGTAATTAAAGAATCAAGGAAGAAACCCGTCCTAATTCATATGGACTAGCAGTACGCCGTGTTATGAAAAGAAAACGTAAGAAGATTGGTTTAATTTAAGTTTTTCCCTTTAAACAATTAGTGAAAACAGGAAGAGTATGACACCATTAAAAAGACCACAGGTAAAAAATATAGTTTAACTCGTTTGTGTGCGTGTGTGTGTGTGTGTGTGTGTGTGTGTGTGTGTGTGTGTGTGTGTGTGTGTGTGTGTGGTGTGTGTGTGTATATATATATATATATAATATATATATATATATATATATATATATATATATATATATATATATATATATTAATATAGATATATATATATATATATATATATATATATATATGTAAGACGGAAAGAATAGATAGTTTCTCATAACCTTTCCCTGAAATAAATTTGTGAAAACAAGAACAAAGTGACATAGTTCTAAGATCATACATAAAAACCGCGTACTTCAATAACGAAGACAGTATAGCACACCCACCGTAATGAAAGGAAAAGTTAGCAAATGTAACTTTCCGTTTTAAACAAACAACGACAAATAAAGCGGCAAGATTACAAGATCACAGGTATCAGGAGTCACATCTTAAAGTCTCACTACTACACCACAAGATGGAAAGATAACATAAACCAAGCCTCATAACTTCCCCTTTAGCTAAATTACAGATAAGAACTCAAAACTCGCCTCTACTAAAAACTTACACGTGGCCTCACTATAATCAGAACCAGGATATTTATTTTGACCGGCGGGGCGAGAATTCCCTCCCTAATTAATACGGGAAAAGCAAACAAACGCTCCGTCCCTGTAACTCCAGCAAACACGATACATGGGCAATACGTCTTAGTGGAATTATATACTTCGGAGCACAAACTCCCGGTATATCTTGATCCACACGAGCGGGGAACTAACGTCGGCCTGAAAATATAGTCGTCCATTAACTTCAACATTGACTCGGGAGAATGGATAGTCCTCGGCCAGTATTTCAATGGTCAGGGCGAAATTGCTATTATCGTCTGCCTGATTCATGGCCACGACTCCCCAGGGCGCCGCGTCTATATAATTAATTTCTCTCTAAGTGTAGGGCACAAGAAGCTAATTATACAGGAACCAGATACGCCGCTGCCGGGGAGACGGATCAAACTGAGTGTGTTTATGTGTAGACTGGGACGCTGGGAGGCTACTGTGTGTGTGTGTGTGTGTGTGTGTGTGTGTGTGTGTGTGGTGTGTGTGTGTGTGTGTGTGTGTGTGTGGGTTGGTGGGTGGGTGGGGTGGTGTCTTGCGAGGGTGTAGGTAAGTAATATGTTCGTGTTTGACTGAGGCTTCTGTGTGTGTGTGTGTGTGTGTGTGTGTGTGTGTGGGTGGGTGGGTGGGTGGGTGGGTGGGTGTCTTGCGAGGGTGTAGGTAAGTAATATGTTCGTGTTTGACTGAGGCTTCTGTGTGTGTGTGTGTGTGTGTGTGTGTGTGTGTGTGTGTGTGTGTGTGTGTGTGTGTGTGTGCTTGCGCGCGGGCGGCCCCCGCTTGCGTGTTTGACTATATTGCAATCTATGAGAGTGCGTCAGAGCGAGGCAGGTTCGGCAGCAGTATCACTTACACCAAGTACGTAATTCCCTTTTCACTCAGCCGGCCTGGAAATGATGCGAATATAGATATAAATAACTAGGAGGTAAAAATATATATCGATATCTCTTAACGCGCCAGCCATTTGTATCGACCAGGAGGGCAACATTCGTCCCCGGAGCGTGAGGGCGCATGGGGAGCCTTGCCAAGTAGGAAGAATCTATCGACGGGAACGGAGACTACGAGCGAGACAACATTCAGATAGAAGCACGACACATGTTCTCTAACCAGCGACCTTGACCTTAGACTAAAGCATTAACGATATCTCCAAGGAACGGGAAGGGATAGCAGATTCCTCGACGCATAAACTCTCATGGTCTTGAATACAATATGAGGTTACAATTTGTCCAATACCGCCAAACTGGAATGAATATTTGCTGCAGGATTGTTGGTGCGGTGTCTTGTCTTCCCTGTGTCTGGGCGTCGTGCGGGGACCAAACAATGCCGTCTGATTGTAATTTGGGGGAACAAAATGCAAGGCGACTCCACTGACTGACTGACTGACTGACTGAATGTATTTGCTTCACACGCGGAGGACTAGACAAGATGAAAGAGAGGTGTTGCTTGTCTTGAATCAGCCACCCAGTCACTCAGTCCATGCAGTCATTCTACCAGTCAGCCAGTCACACAATCAGTCAGTCAGGCAGAGAGCCAGCCAGTCATCCAATCTGTCAACCACACAGCCAATGAGTCCAGTTAACCAGCTAATCAGCCAGCAAAGCCACTCACCCACTCAGTCATCTCTTGCAGTCGGTCAGTCAGTCAGTCAGCCAGTCGGGCAGCCAATAATCTAGTCAACCAGCCAACTTCTCAACCACTCAGCCAACTTTAGCAGTCAGTCAGTCAGTTCGTTAACACAACATGCAAGCTGATCATTAAGTCAAGTAGTCCGGAAGTTATTAAGCAAGTGTGAAGTTAATATCCTTTGCATTTATTTATGTCAGCCAGATGCATATTTATCTGTGGAGTGTCTTTTGAACACCCATCCCTTCGTGCAGCCAGCCAGCCAGCCAGCCAGCCAGCCAGCCAGTCAGTCAGTCAGTCAGTCAGTCAGTCAGTCAGTCAGTCAGTCAGGCAGGCAGTCAGATAGGCAGTTAGCATAGAGGAAAAAAATACTAAAAATAGTTAAACTCCTCCATGCTGCTACTTATTTACCTCCCTTCGCCCCTGCCTCGGGATATTCGTTAACATTCTCTCATTTCCTCCTCTTTTTGTACGAATACTAGCACACACTATTCCGGCGATGAATCATTTCCACCGCCACTGCGCTTCTCCCTCCGTGAAATCGTACTCATTACTATCTTCATCAAGTTATGCTAAACTTTTTTGTTATCTATTTTTTAACAGTGTAGTGAAAGTTTAAAGAAGATCGTGTAAAATAATGGTTGCTTCTGTCATCTCACTGCCACACGCTCTCCAAAACTTGCCTCCTATGCTCCAAAATTTACGAATCCGCACCACCAGCGTTTCTGTAGAGCATCCTTGAGGAATAGCCGAGGCTCACACCACCACCACCACCACCACCACCACCCACCACCACCACCATTACTCGTATGTCTGCTCAATCTAATATTTCACTTTTCTTATTCTGTTTTCATTTCTCAATATTTTTTTTTCCCTGTCGTTCCTTCTTTCCTCGCTTGCAATCTCACTACCTGTCTTCTTCTTTTCTTATTCATTCCTTCTCAAGATCCTTCCTCTGTTTCTCCTTTTTCTTTTTCTTTTTTTCTTTTATTGGAGTTGCTTTGATTTTCTCATTCAATATTTCGATGCTTTTATTTTTATTTATTTATTTTTTTATTATTATTCGTGCATCTCTCTCTCTCTCTCTCTCTCTCTCTCTCTCTCTCTCTCTCTCTCTCTCTCTCTCTCTCTCTCTCTCTCTCTCTCTCTCTCTCTCTCTCTCTCTCTCTCTCTCCCCCTCATTATTCCCGGCTCGAGTCTGGCTGGTATTGGTTCTTGCTCATTCGTTTCCTACATTTATGAGGAAATTTCCTTTAACATATTATTCACAAGTGCAGTGAATGAGCAAGGCCAAATTTAAAGAGAGAGAGGGGAAAAAAAAATAGACTGAAAAACAGGAAGACGCCCTCCTGCATAAGTAACGCTTCGAAGATAAATGGAAAAAAACAAATAACTCAGCTGGGCTTCACCATTTTGCGCTCGCCCCTTGAGGAAGAAATATATGTAACTAAATGATAAGGAAGAGCTACTGCACTTGAGAGATGAATAATGCACTGATTTTCTCATTCAATATTTCGATGCTTTTATTTTTATTTATTTATTTTTTTATTATTATTCGTGCATCTCTCTCTCTCTCTCTCTCTCTCTCTCTCTCTCTCTCTCTCTCTCTCTCTCTCTCTCTCTCTCTCTCTCTCTCTCTCTCTCTCTCTCTCCCCCTCATTATTCCCGGCTCGAGTCTGGCTGGTATTGGTTCTTGCTCATTCGTTTCCTACATTTATGAGGAAATTTCCTTTAACATATTATTCACAAGTGCAGTGAATGAGCAAGGCCAAATTTAAAGAGAGAGAGGGGAAAAAAAAAATAGACTGAAAAACAGGAAGACGCCCTCCTGCATAAGTAACGCTTCGAAGATAAATGGAAAAAAACAAATAACTCAGCTGGGCTTCACCATTTTGCGCTCGCCCCTTGAGGAAGAAATATATGTAACTAAATGATAAGGAAGAGCTACTGCACTTGAGAGATGAATAATGCACTGCCTCCTCCTCCGCCTCCGTCTCTCTCTCTCTCTCTCTCTCTCTCTCTCTCTCTCTCTCTCTCTCTCTCTCTCTCTCTCTCTCTCTCTCTCTCTTCCTTTTCCTTCCCACCTTCTCCCTACACCTTCCTTGACTTTCCCTCCTCCTCCTCGCCTTTCTTTACCGCCTCATCGATCTCACTAATCATTACGTGGCGCGAAGAGTGTGGCGGAGTGGCTCTAACATTCGGCCTTGTTCTGATGTGCAATCGGCTCCTCGGTCCCAGCCTTCACGATCTCACTCCTCTTTGTCACCGCAGCGAGAGCCTTGAGGGTGCTGACACTGCTCGCCCGCTGCACATTGCCCCTCGTGCTTATTGACGCCCTGAAAAACTCCGGAAAAGCGCAAAAAGCCGAAGGAAAAGCTCAAATGGTGGAAAGTCATGATATTATTAGAGACTCGTTTTCGTCTTATATTGCATTAAAGAGGCAAAGAAAAGGGGTCGAAAAAGATTTAATTGTGACGTGATGGTGTTGTTGTGTAATTTTAGAATGTTTTTAAAGAGTTTTTCGCTTGCCAAAGTAGGTTATTTAAAAATCTAAAACTGTATCGTAATGTTTTTTTGCTATTACGTAACCCTCTTAATACCAAGGTAGAAATATTCAATTCTTTTGTAATTAATACGCTGAATACTTTACGTTACAAATAATTTCATAAAAGTCAATAAACTTTTGTGTGTTCTTCCTTTGTGTTTCTTTTTGGTGTAAACGTAAAAGTTCTGGAGTGAGAAAACAAAAAAATAATTATGTAATCTTCTCGGTATTATTGTTCTTCTTCTTTCACAAAACTAAGCAGTTTTGTTCGTTATCCCTTCCTCACATCCTTGACTTGTTTTTACCCTCCTCTTGCCTAATTAACGAAGAAAGTTACCCAAGCCATTCACTTCGCTCCCTCTAACATCCTCGCCTTCAGCCTGCCCCGGAAGAGGAAAGGAGGCCCGTCACCTGTACTCTCACGTGACTTGCACTGTGGTACCTTTCTTATTTTTTTTGTGTGTACTTGACTGTCCCTCGTTTACTGAACGAAGAAAAATATTCCTGCCTTTTTTTCTGTTTTGAATAACTTCGTCTTTACCTTATCCAGGAATACATACTTTCCTAGCTGTACCTCTCTTTTTTATTTCCTTTTACTTTACTACGTCACAGTTCAATTAACGAGGAAGGTTACTGCTGCCCTTCACCTGTCCCCATCTGACTCCTTCTCCCTACACAGAAGAAAATCACAACGGGACCTCTCTCCTATTTTTGTTTATTTCACCGTACACTCTCCTGATTGACAAAAAAAGTTATTCTTGTCTCTTACCTGTCTACTGTTAACACTACCTTTACCTTTCCCAGGCAGAAGAAACTCCTATAACTTTGAGCTCCACTTCTCACCACAATATCTTTCCCTACTTTTCTTACGCTCACGGAAAACTGTCCTGTCCTTACCCCGATTCACCCACGCCTCACCTCAAGTTTCCTTTAGTTCTATTTGACACCACAATATCTTTTCTTACTTCTCTTACACTCACGGAAAACTGTCCTACCATTACCCCAAGTTTCCCCCGCGCCGCACCTCAAGCTTCCCCTTAACCTGTCATCAAAAAATACGCCTCGCCTAGCACACTTAGAGCCTCACGCAAGACTCCAAGCCAAGCACTCTCACAAGCTAATGTAAGTGACACCCTTAAAACGGAGGGCCTGAGGCAATCCCATTTTTACCCTCCCTCGTTTCCTTCACTCTTTTCCTTCTCCTTTCTTCCGCCCCTCCCTTCTCTAATCGAAGTTCCGCCGCCCTCCACCCCAAGCCCTTCAGGGACGCCGCCTTACCTCCCCTGCCTCTGTTGCCTGATTGGCGGAAAGTTTAGGCGGCGAGAGAGGTTGTTTATTGTGTGAGGCAAGACCGTCTTCACCACAAGGGCCGCGGACACTAACTTAATCATTAGAGAGAGAGAGAGAGAGAGAGAGAGAGAGAGAGAGAGAGAGAGAGAGAGAGAGAGAGAGAGAGAGAGAGAGAGAGAGAGAGAGAGAGAGGATGGGATGTTGATTTGTCTTCTATGTATTTATTTATTTTGTTGATTTTGACGATTTCTTTGCTATTACTTATTTTGCTTGTTCTCTCTCTCTCTCTCTCTCTCTCTCTCTCTCTCTCTCTCTCTCTCTCTCTCTCTCTCTCTCTCTCTCTCTCTCTCTCTCTCTCTCTCCTTCCTTCCATAAACAGGTAAACAGAAAAGAGGACAGCTTTTCGAGGAGATAATGGATCAATAATATCTATAAATAATGAAGAGCACGTCAGACGGCCGAAGGTAAATTTACTTTATTGATCTTTCGATAAATAAAATGACTGAGGTAAAAGGTGAACTTAAACGTGGTTGGCTCGAGTACAGGAAAAGCCTTCAGCTGTAAGGGGAAACTTGTGAGAATTCTTCTAATATTTCTCCTCCCTATACTAGACAAGAATTTCTGCGCCGTATTCTTTTTTTATTTATTCTTTTTTTTTCTTTTTTGGACACTTTACTCAGAAGAATTTTTATGCCACCTTGCTTTTTCTTTTTCTTTTTACTCTTATTTTTTCTGTTTTCTTTCAACTTTTTCCTTTCAACTTTTCCTTCCTTCTCTCACTTCTATAGTTATCAGCCTCAACCTCTCCTTTTCTGCTTGAACGGTTCCCTCTCCTCCCTTCTTCCTCCCATCCCTCTTTTTTCGTTTTCTCTCATTTCCACTGAACGATTCCCTCCCCTTCCCGTTCTTCATTCCCTCTTCCTCGCTTTACCCTTTTATACCAAACTTTCTCCCCTCTTCCTTGGCTTTCCCCTCTTCTTTCCTTTCCTTTCCTAGTCTTCGCTCTTCACTTCTCCCCTACTTCCCTTCTCTCTTCGTCCTCTTCTTCTTCTTCTTCCCTCATTTCGTTTCCTATTCCTCTCTCTCCCGTCCTTCATTCTTTCCTTCCTTCCCTCTTCCTCACTCTCCCTTCACTCCCCCATTTTACCTTGTTCTCCCCTCCTTGTCTTATTTCATGTTCTCCCTTCATTCCTCCTGTCCTTTCTTCTCTCTCGCTCTTTCCCTCTTCGCTCCTTTAATTTCTTATTCCTCCCCTCGCCCACCTCTCCTTTCCTCCAGCAACACAACAAGGAGGTGGGCAATGAATCAACGCTTAACTTCCCATATGTCGATGTCCGAAGGGTTGTTGGGGGTAATGGAGCGCACCTGATACGCTGCTGAAATGATATCTACGGGTCCTGCTCCTAAAGTCTATGACGCAATGGACGTCTGTATTCCAAAACGCCTCGGTGCCTTCTGACAAAAATTTTTAAAAGGCTCTACTCAATGTTTTCTTGGTTTTCACGGGCGGTTTTCATGATTCCAGTGGTAGTTTATGGGTTATTTCCGTTTTGTCAGTGGTGAATACCTATGAGATCCCCCAATTGATTAGCTCTGTGGCCTCTGATAATACTCCTTATGAAAGAATGGAGTGGGTAGGTATACGCCGCTAGTGGAAGTTTTTGGTGTTGTCACGAATGTTTTCATGGTTCCAGTGGCTGGTTAACACGGCTTTTCCGCTTCATCAGTGAGAGTAAACATCCGTGAGAACTCGATTGAATAGCTCTATGGCCTTTGATGTGAAAAAATGGAGTGTGGATGAATGCGGCTCTTGTGGAAATTTTCAAGGGGTTTTCATGGTTCCAGAGGTAGGTTAAAAAGACGTTTCCGCTTCATCAGTAAGAGTAAACATCGTGAGAACCCGATTTGTCAACTTTTGGCCTTATAAGGGAACGTGTGTAGGGATACGCTTTATTGAAAACTTTTGTGGTTTTCATGGGTGTTTGGTTCCGCGTCACCAATGTGGAAAGAAAAACAGCCTTGAGGATCCAACAGATCTTCTCTGTGGCCTTTGAACATTATCCTTATGAGAGAAAAAAAAGCGTGTAAGAATGTGGGTTTTTAGTTGGACGTTTATCGGCTTTTCAAAGGGTTTCTAGAGGGCTTTCATTATTCCAGTCGTAGTTAATAAGTTTTTTGTTTTATCAGTGAGAGAAAAAAAAACATACAGGAAACCGTTTATTCAATTGTATGGCCTTTGAAAATAGTCCTTATGAGAGAGTGGAACGTGTAAAATTACGAACAATACAACAGTGGGTCAGTGTATCAGGCCACTGCACAGACCAATAGTAATAACAGTAGCACAGGTGGAAAAAATAACAAGTAGGTCAGGTCGGCAAATTGAGCCATAGCGAATCGACGGATGGAATGACGATAAAATACTAACATTGGAAATCGAGGCGCGTACGTAACACAGCAGTGCGTCATAAATGTTGGTTGTAATTTTAAGTAAGACATTCGTGCGTTGAGTTACCGTTACCACTCAGCGAGTGTGGCGAAAAGGGCCTGTGTGCTTTGTGTGCTTTGGCTGGGTGTTTGGTGAGTTGTGAGGCTGATCTTGTTGTTCTTGGTGGTGGTGGTGGTGGTGGTGGTGGTGGTGGTGGTGTGGATTTTGTTTGGGTGAGTGAGTTTGCGCGCGAAGGATTTGAATGAATTTTAAATGGACTTTCGAGGGTTGAGTTACAGTTCTATGCAGATGTAGCTAATTAACGGGAATGTTTTGTTCTCCAATGTTTTAATTAAGCAAACAAGCACACACACACTCACACACACACACACACACACACACACACACACACACACACACACACACACACACACACACACACACACACACACACACACACACACACACACACACACACACACACACACACACACACTCTCTCTCTCTCTCTCTCTCTCTCTCTCTCTCTCTCTCTCTCTCTCTCTCTCTCTCTCTCTCTCTCTCTCTCTCTCTCTCTCTCCAGACGTTTTTTACTGATCAAGCGCCGCGTCTTCTCTTTGATCGATCGTGAATCACTTTTTCCTTTTTTCTGGTAATACGATTTACAGTCACTTAACAACTCTCCCCACACATTCCATGGCGCCAGGGATGGAAACACATTGACCGCCGCGACAGATCCTTTGCACCACGGCTTTAATACGGGATTGAGGAGGAAATATTCACTCTTAATCCTTAGCTAAGCACCAAAAATCCTCGTCCTCAGCAGTCACGTAAGAATAAATCATTGCTTCGACCGTTGTCCCGAGGCCTTGATCTCTGTGATCCTCGCGTCTTTCTGGTAAATTTTGTTCAATTCCACCTTTCCCTGTCCCTGTCTGGAGGATGGCGAGGTCAAGGACGGAGAAAAATGATGCAAAATATTGTAATGGTCTTGGCGACTGGAGGGGTAAAGAATGGAGGCAATATCTGAGGCGTAAATTTGAAGATGCTGCGTGGATGGAAAAAGACGAAAACAGAGGAATGAATTGTGACGAGAGAAGCGAAGGTCGACTAGTTTGTAGAAATTCAGAAAACGGATTTAGAAAAAAAGCAAATGAATTCTAAGAGCATTGACCTGAAGGAATACAGTGCATATAATTTCTGTTTTGAATGTATAATATATTGTAATAAGAATTGAACATGTTGAAATCTTTACTAGAAAAGAGGAGTGATGAGAAGAAAGCACATATATTTTTAGCTCTAAATGTCCAGTATATTCTAAGAAGAGGTGATTACGTTGAATTCTTTACTAAAATTGAAATTCTTTACTTGCATGTTTTCAAATACCTGAACGATTACTAAGCACAATCCTGGAATAATTCAACTCTGCACCACTAACACCAAGACAACGTAACCTGGCATTCACCTCCATTCCAGGAAGTCGAGGAGAGATTGATTAGTTATCTCTACTTTGGTTAGATCGCAAGTGTCCTTCAGTGATGATGTATCTTGTCCCCTTTTCCTCCTCCTGTTCCTCCTCCTCCTTCATGCACTTAAGTATGTGTTATCTTCATTTACTGTCTATTATCTTTTCATTCCTTTTGTTTTGTGCTTAATCGTGTAGTTCTCTTCATCATTACCATTGTCATTATCGTCACTGTTTCTTCTTCTTCTTCTTCTTCTTCTTCTTCTTCTTCTTCTTCTTCTTCTTCTTCTTCTTCTTCTTCTTCTTCTTCTTCTTCTTCTTCTTCTTCTTCTTCTTCTTCTTCTTCTTCTTCTTCTTCTTCTTCTTCTTCTTCTTCTTCTTCTTCTTCCTTGTCACCGTAGTCGTTATTTTCTTTCTCACTCCTCCTCCTCCTCCTCCTCCTCCTCCTCCTCCTCCTCCTCCTCCTCCTCCTCCTCCTCCTCCTCCTCCTTCTCCTCTTCTTTTGCTGTGTGTCTCCATCTGAAGACAATTATTTTTCACCGGCTCGTTCACCCTTTATCGATCTCTGTCTCATTCACGTTTCGCTTTCTCCATCTTTGTCTCTTTCGGATAACAAGCCCGTCTCTCTCTCTCTCTCTCTCTCTCTCTCTCTCTCTCTCTCTCTCTCTCTCTCTCTCTCTCTCTCTCTCTCTCTCTCTCTCTCTCTCTCTCTCTCTCGTGTCAACCATGTTCTGTGATTTTAACTCGGAGAGAAAAGAAAAGGTATATAAAACATTGTACTTCAGTGAAAATATTCAGTCGTTTCTTACATTTCATTTCTCATTTTTTTTTCTTTTCCTTATTTTTTTAACGCTGTATTTTCCACGCAAGAATTATGTTTTTTTTTTTTTTTTTTTTCCCCGCCCGAGTAGCAGCGCCAAACCGCCACAGTATCGCACCGCCCCCTTAGGAACAGAAATTCACGAAGTGCGGAAAAATACTTGTTGGAATACCTCGTTGCCAGTTCTCTAGAAATCGTAGCAACAGTGGCTACCTTGAGGCGATTGTATTATAATTCTTCTCTCAATCTTTCGGTTGCTTCTCGTTGGTGTTCCTTTGAGTACACTGACACTGAATTTTTAAAATGTGAAAGATGTATTTGTGTGGCATTTCCATTTATATTTCTTGTTCTTGTCAGTTCCATCTCCGCTTGTTGAAATCTAAGTGTTAGAGTTGCGAGTTTCACTTACTGATGCCACATTCTCTCTCTCTCTCTCTCTCTCTCTCTCTCTCTCTCTCTCTCTCTCTCTCTCTCTCTCTCTCTCTCTCTCTCTCTCTCTCTCTCTCTCTCTCCCTTTCTAATCAACGGGATTTTTCCATTACTTTTCTCCTTATTGTCCTTGGTCGTAATCTTCTTCATTGTCACTTCTCATTACTGTCTTTATTATCCTTTCTTTCATAATTGCTTTCTTACCTTCCCTGCACCTTGCCTCATTTGTCACCGCGCATGATGAATAATAAAACCTTTCTTGTAATGATAGAAGGGAAACCACAAGTGCACCACCATTACCTGGAGCCCAAAACAAGGTAGGGAAAAACAACCCCCACCCCCTCTGTAATTAGGAGACAGGTGGGCGGATCTGGTAGGCTACAGGTGAAATATAAGGAGGGGGTCAAGGTAATGAGGCAGCATAAGACAAGCCGAGTTGGGCCACGGAGACACATAACAATAGGCTGCTTTTTTATAATTAGTGGTGATGAAAGGGCAAGATAAGAAAAGGTTGTGTAATAGGAGTGTTTTGATGGAATTATTCATGATGAAGTGACGTCAATAATTAAAGAAGAGTGGATTTCAGTGTTTTGGGAACGAAGAATCGTGATGAAATGGGAAATAAAAAAAAAGAGTGGTAGTTTTATGAATGGTAAACAACGAAGAAGGGCAGAAAATATGAGTTTTTGGATCAAAGAATCGTAATAAAAAGGATAACAAGGATATGAATAGGAGTGATGTTCTATTTTTCTTTTTTTTTCTTTTGACGGAAGGAACTGGGATGGAAAAAGAAATGAGGAAGAGCTGTACAATGAGAGCTTGGGTGCAAAGAACTGCGATGAAAAATTAAAGGATGAGAGAGAATGAAATTAAATTCCTGAAGTATGGAGGGCAAGGAACTGTGATGAACAGAAAAATAAAGAAACAGTTGAGTGAGGGTTTATGGGGCGGGGAATTGTTATGGAAAAGGATATAAACTGAGGATGATAAAACTTGGTGCTGGCAATCATGGTGAAAGGGGAAATAGGAAGAGAAATGAAATACCTGTCTAGTGCATGGAGTTGTAGTGTAAGAGAAAGAAAGGAAATTAAGGGAAATAAGAGTTTGATTAATGAAGGAAATGCCAACTATAGAAAAAAAATTGGTAATATACGAAGCATAAACACGAACGTTGATGTGCTGGGTGAAAAACAAACAGGATCTAATGCTCTTAATTGTTTCCAGGATCTTATTGCCACGAAATGTTAGTCTTCACTTCGAGATACGTAAGGAGCCTCATAATAATTAATTAAGAGTAAAGCCTTTCCCCCTACTGATCACATTATGCAAGAAACAGTTAAACCTTCAACTAACTGCGATATACTACAGTTCACAGCACAAAAGAAAACACGTATGCAAGCACGCAAAACAAAAACAAAAAAGTGGGTTATACATATATTTCTCGATTTTTAGTTAGTATAGTGTTCATACTTGAATGTAGAACGAAAGAAAATGTCTTACAGTGGTCAATAATTAAGAAATAATGCATCAAGTAGCAATGAAAGAGTTTAGAGATCTGAATAACTGTTATAATGGATGCTAAAGCTACCGATCTGTTGCCAGTATAGGACTTACAGTTGGATTGGTTATTAATTAGGAAATACGTCAAATAACAGTGAAGGAGTTGAAAGATCTGAATATCTGTTATGGTAGATACAAAATTTTTTATTGTTCCAAGGTTCTTCAGGGATTGACTTGCCTGATAATCGTCTTAGTCTTCCGGCGTCTCTTAACTAGTGTCCAAAAGGGGATAGTGAGGGGTCAATGTGCCCTTCATAACTCAATGTGGAGAAGAGTGACAAAAACAATATCTCTCTCGCGGTCACTAATGTATTGGGTCAGAAGGAGGGTGTTTTTTTATATACTTTATCGCACGCCATAAGTCACTGGTGGAGAGAGCGCGCGTTGATACAAAAAGACGGTGAAAAAGAGAATAGAATTTTTCTCTCCCTCTCTCTTGTGGCTTCTCGATGGGTAGGAGTGTGATAGGGAGTGGCGTTAAGTGTTTTTGGTTCTCTCTCTCTCTCTCTCTCTCTCTCTCTCTCTCTCTCTCTCTCTCTCTCTCTCTCTCTCTCTCTCTCTCTCTCTCTCTCTCTCTCTCTCTCTCTCTCTCTCTCTCTCTCTCTCTCTCTCTCTCTCTCTCTCTCTCTCTCTCTCTCTCTCTCTCTCTCTCTCTCTCTCTCTCTCTCTCTCTCGTTAGGGAAAGATTGTCTAAGTTTGTTGTGGAGAAGAGACAAAATCTAAACCTTTCTAAAGACTGAAGGGGAAACTTTCGGCATGCGGGACTGAACGAGTTGTCTTCTGCTGCGGCTTCTGAGGGAGACGAGCGAAGTTGGGCCTCTACCTCACCCTCTGCAGCTAGTAGAGACCCACTTGCTTGCTCGTAACCCTGCAGCATCCCCCTCCTCCCTCCTCGTCGTCCCCACTCACTTCAACTCCCCCTCCGCCATCACCCAAACCGTTTGCTCTTCATTCCCTCCCCGCCTGCCAAATTCAGCTACTTATATTCAAATTTAGTCGAGTTTTTATTATAAGTGTTTTTTGATTCACGTAATTACTTCATGCATTTTCTTTTTTTCGGTTTTATACTCTCTTTTCCAGTATTTTTTTTTGTCCGTGTTGTTGTTGTTCCGTCCTGTGCACCTTTTTATAATTAAACGGTGTGTTCAGTAAATTTTTGAGTGATTAACGCTTTAGTTGACGCGAATTGATTGATAATTAATTGATCAGTCACGGTGGGATGCATATTGAGATTCGGAATATTTCACTAACAGGATTTGGTCGTCAATTTAATTACTTCGCTGCTATTTAATTACTTCCCGTGATGCTTGTGCGCATTCTGTTCCATTCTTTCTCCATATTTTCTTGATTATTCAAATGCGCTTCCTCTCCTCACGCTACTCTTCCTCATATCAACGTCCGGAGCGACGCAGAGTCTGTGAGAGCCCGCTGGAAAAAAAAAAAGTCCCCCTGTATTTTACTTTTCCTCGTCTTTAATAATGCTTCTGTTCGTTTCCTATTTCTTAATTAGTGAGGCAGCGAGGACCCTCGAGGCCAAGTGGTGTCCTCCAGAGATGATTCATCCTTCATTCTACGGAAACACTCCAGGCCGCTCTTGCTATAGTGGCGCCAGACTATCTACATGCCTGTGTATGTGTGTATGTGTGTGTTCATATTTTATTCTGTCTCGCGTCTTTTTTCCTTCCTATTCAGCCTAGCGCAGCGCCTTTGCTGGGGAGATATCTCTCCTTTAAGAGGCAAGTGGCGAGCGTTACGAGTAGCAAGTCAGTGGAGAGAGAGGAGTGGACATAATTGAATAAACTAGAAATAGAGCTCGGATCTTCGCTAATCTTCACTAATGAACTCTTGTTGTTCGGCAGTTGAGGCTCGCCATTGTTTTGGTATTGATTCTCCTCCGAATTTTAGCCGCAGCGCCAAGTTGTCTGCACGAAAACAAAGCAGAAGAAGATTAGACTTTACTCCACCGTCCTGGGAGCTGACGTGGTGCACCCCAGGCTGGGAGGCACAACGGACGATGCACAAACACGAACTCTTCAACGAGCCACAAATTGCCTTCCACATTCCCCCTGAAACAACACAGTAGAAAGAGGAAAAACATTCTACTTGGATCTCACTGACTTCTCCACGACGCCTGGAGTCTACTGTCAACAGACGTATGCCTTTAAAGTCTTGCAGAAGTTACGCGTGAGTGGTTCTGCAGAAGTTGAAATGGTTCTTATCTCACACGGAAGGAAGAAAATTGTCCTCCACTCACCAGCAGTTAAAAAGATTAAGTTCATCTCACTAAGCATGGAAAAGTTACTCTTCCTCTTTCTTTTCTCGTCAGGAGAATGTTTCCGGCAGTCGTCAGCAGAAAGTACACAAAGTTACTCAACAAAACTGGCTTCCTCCACATCCGCCTCCTCGTCTGCCTCTTCCTCCTCAATCCATCCTTCTCATGCAAAGCGGCGGCGAGGGTGCAAGAAAAGACAATGAGGTGATTCCCCACCTAAAGAACGAAAGTAGGCACTCTTACCACCTGGTCATCGAGGAGCCCCGTCAGCACGAGAACAGGAGGGAGAGAGTGGATGAGGGGCAATGCGGAGCTCGCTAAGTGCTAATAGTGGCTAAGAGACTCTCCACTTTGGCAAATCTTGTTTGGACGCAGAGGTGACGGTGTGTTGATGGCGGAGGGTACGGGTGAGAGAGAGAGAGAGAGAGAGAGAGAGAGAGAGAGAGAGAGAGAGAGAGAGAGAGAGAGAGAGAGAGAGAGAGAGCAAAACAGATTGGAAAGAAGAACCTTGCATGATATCTTTGCCTGCATGAGACAAACAGAATTTTGCGCACTCAAGGAAAGGAATTCTGCAGATTTAGGTTAAGATAGAGCAAGGCTAATATGAGACTAGACAGAGAGAGAGAGAGAGAGAGAGAGAGAGAGAGAGAGAGAGAGAGAGAGAGAGAGAGAGAGAGAGAGAGAGAGAGAGAGAGAGAGAGAGAGGAGGGAGGGAGGGAGGGAGGGAGGGAGGGAGGGAGGGAGGGAGGGAGGGAGGGAGGGAGGGAGGGAGGGAGAGAGAGAGAGAGAGAGAGAGAGAGAGAGAGAGAGAGAGAGAGAGAGAGAGAGAGAGAGAGCATGACGGGCAGGTGGTTCAAGAGGGGAAATGTTGCATGATTCGTTTGCTTTGCGTGAGACGAACATAATTTTACACATTCATGGAGAGAGTCTCGAAGATTTAGGTTGAGATAATGTTAGGTTAATTTTGGGACCTCAAATGAGAGAGAGAGAGAGAGAGAGAGAGAGAGAGAGAGAGAGAGAGAGAGAGAGAGAGAGAGAGAGAGAGAGAGAGAGAGAGAGAGAGAGAGAGAGATCCTGCGCCATAAATTTTCCAGCGGAGTAAATTAGTTTTTTTTTTTTCGCTCGCTGAAGTAAAAAATAAGAAAAAGGGAAATATGTTTGCGAAGCGTGCCAAAATATGGAACCCGGCAGGTAATTTAAAAGAAAATGCTATTATACTAAGAACTTAAGAAATGAAAAGAGACTGTGTATAAGTGTGTGTGTGTGTGTGTGTGTGTGTGTGTGTGTGTGTGTGTGTGTGTGTGTGTGTGTGTGTGTGTGTGTGTGTGTGTCATATGTACCTCGTTGTAGTTAAGCGGATTTGCAAGCAGATAAACTCGTCTTGTTCTTTAGTTATATTTATTCATATCCAGCTAACTATTCTCTTTCCAAATGTTTCCAGCTCCCTCCCTTTCCAGATTCATGCATGCGTAGCCATGGTCTAGAAAATTACTCCACGTCATTTAAACAGCCGGTCTTTCTTTCTAATGTCCCGCACATTCTTGTTCCTACATCACCTCTCTCCATTTCTCTCACCACTCCATGCTTCATTCCAGTCCCCTCACTGCTTTACAATAATCTGTCTGAAATTCCTTCTATATCATTTCTCTCCCTCTCTATTCATACACATGTTTCTCATAAAGCAAGTTACTTTGACCGTTCCTTGTAGCTTTTGTCTAGTCCTTTTTTTTCTTTTTTTTCAGATGTAACAACTGCTTGGTGCTGTCCTAGTTGTGTTACGGACACTGCTACAGTACCTCTTCCTTGTAACCAAACACCACGTTCAGGTAAGCTTCAAGACAGTTATACTCCAGTTTTGATGATCCATTTTACCTTTCTTTTGGATGGCATTCTAAGTGGGTCATTTATTTCGGCCTTTTTTGCTGTCCTTAGACATTGCCTTTTATATAGAAAGTCAATAATCTGTGTTTTTTTTACAGTGTTGACTTATTATTTTTTTTTTTTTACCACATGAATTTTCTTTCTTCTTTCTTTCCTTTGCCATATTAATGATGTTTCTTCTTATATATTTTTTTCAAGCCTCTATTCGTACGGTTTGCTTTAATATTTGTGTAGTTTTTTTTTTCTTCAATATGTACTATACTTTTTTCTCGGAGTTCAATACCCGGTACAAGTTTCGTAATCCTGCCATTGTTATTTTGTTTGCTTTGGCTGTTTGTCTGCGTTTTTATGTGTGCTCCTCGACAAGGCATGACTTTCTTGCTATCTCCCCTCCTCCTCCTCCTCCTCCTCCTCCTCCTCCTCCTCCTCCTCCTCCTCCTCCTCCTCCTCCTCCTGTTGCTGTACTCCTCCTGCTACTGTGCTATCATGCCTCTCTGCCCTGTGGCTTGTTAGTAGTAATTATGAAACAGCTTTGTAAGGGCCTAAAGGTCTGTTGCTGTGTGACTTTCCTTTGTATTCCTTTGTATTTGTATTCCTCCTCCTCCTCCTCCTCCTCCTCCTCCTCCTCCTCCTCCTCCTCCTCCTCTTCGTCCTCCTCGACCTCCTCGACTTCCTGCTCTATATTCTCTTTGTGTCTTCGCCTTCCTAAATTTGCCTCCTCCTCTTCCTCTTCCCCGCTCTGCTTCATTATCCTCGTCATTCTCTTTTCATTCTCCCCTCCTTCCCTGGCCACCCTCACTTTCGTCACCTTCAACAGGCGTTTATATTAACAGAGTCCAACTTGCCAAACTCTGACATTCGCTAAGTTAACGAGGGCTGACTTGACCTTACCGTCTCCCCGCGTCCAGCTACTGAGAGGAAGATGGGAGGGAGGAAGAGAGAGATAGAGAGGGGAGAGGAGGGAGAGAAGGAGGAAGGAAGAGAAGGGGGAGGAGGGAAGAAGGGATGGAAGGGGGAGAAGGCAGGGAAGGGAGAGAGAAAGGGAAGGGATGGAAGAAGGAAGAAGGAAAGTTAGAGGGAAGAGAAAAGGGAAGGAGAGGAGAAAAAGGAGAAGAGGGGAGGGAAAGGAAGAAAGAGAGAAGGGAGGGAGGAGGAAAGAAGAGAAAGAAGAGAAGAGTGAAGAAGGGAGGAAAGGGAGAGAAGAGTAGAGAAGAAGGGACGGAAAGCAGGGAGAAGAGAACAATATGTAAAAGAAAGGGAGGGAAGAGTTAAGGAAGGGAAGAGGGAAGAAGGAAGGGAAAGGAGAGGAGAGGGAATGGAGAGAAGGGAGAAGGGATGAAAGGCAGGGATGGAGGATAGAAGAAGGGATGGAAAGGAGAGGAGAGAGAAGAAGGGATTGAAGGAAGGAATGGAAGTATGAAATTAGAAAGAAAAAATAAGAGAATGAAAAAAGAACAGGATGAGGTTGATATCGCAAATGACAGTCATGAATAAATTAATCGTAACTGCTTTTTCTTATCTATCTCTTTTATTCATTAGTCTCTATCTTCATTTCTGTGCTTTTATCATGCACCTGTGCCATTTATAGCTATTTCAGTACGGTTGTGTGTCTATTCATGTCAACATTTTACCATCTTTTTACTCATCTTTCTTTCCTGTTATGAATATATTTACCTATCTGTCTTTACATTGCTTTAATTTGTGCGTTTTATTGAGGATACCTTGTGAATTCCTGCATCATTAATCCTTTTACAGTTACGGCTTCCATTTATTAACATTCTGAGCAAAGTAAAGATTGCACTGACGCAGAAACAAAGAAAGAATATAATGTTTTATTGCCTTTTCTATCGCCCAGAACCATATTAGAGACTATAATACAAAATGAAGTGTCTTAGAAGTAGTAGGACATTGTGAGAAAACTATCTGTTAGTGTAAATAATAGAGAGTTTTTTATTAGGCTGATTCTGTTCACGGTGGCAAGCGGGATCAAGGAGGTGCATGTTTAACCTCATCCGGGAGTCGCTGGGCTCGTGAGGATCTTAAGGCTGTAACAAATGGCGCCACCAAACCCGTCACTGGTAGCAGGTTGTAACACATGTAAACGTGACTGTCGCGACCTTTTCATGGCATAACGTGCCTGGCTTAGAATCCGATAGCTTACTTAAGGTTATTTCTCACATGCTGCAAAATATAGGTTTGTGGATAAAGTAGGCATTTACATTGTGTGCGTGTGAGTGGCAGATTCAAGTTTGAGTGTATAATATTTAGTAGTGTTTTTGCTGTTAATTTGTACAACTGTGCATTTAGTATGGATGGGATTCCGAAACTTACCTGTGTGTATGTGTGTGTGTGTGTGTGTGTGTGTGTGTGTGTGTGTGTGTGTGTGTGTGTGTGTGTGTGTGTGCGTGCGCGATTACAAGGTTGTAAAATACCACCTTTCTTTTTCCTTTAATTTTTCTTCATTCCTTCCTTTCTTTCAATACACTAAAAATTTTGATTCTTGATCTGAACCTGCCAGGTGCCTATCATTGTGTGTGTGTGTGTGTGTGTGTGTGTGTGTGTGTGTGTGTGTGTGTGTGTGTGTGTGTGTGTGTTTGAGTTAGTACACGTGATTTTTAATCCATTCAGATCCCTTTTCCTGGCGGACTAT
>NC_087180.1:8229114-8239114 GCF_035594125.1 Scylla paramamosain
CTTCCTCTTTCAAAGCCTTCTCCTTAATTTCTCCGTGGTACTTACCCCTTAACGAAGCCATCTATATACAGATTAAACAGACACAGGACCACGCCACTCCCTAGGGCACTCCGGGACTTTCCCTTCGCCCGTGTTGCTACTACTCCCTTCTAGACCTAAGCAGGGAGGGAAACAGAGCTCATCTCCTTTCGTTAGGTCAGGTTAGGTTATTTACTCTGGGTTTGTGTTAATCTTATGCTGAGGTTGTGTGTGTGTGTGTGTGTGTGTGTGTGTGTGTGTGTGTGTGGCTTTCAAATACTTGTTTGTTCTGCTTATTATCTTGTTTGTGATCTGATGTTAATGTAATTTTCCCCTCGTGATCGCGTGAAAAAACAAGTACAACATGTAACTCGGTATTAAAAGTAAATAGAAATGGAGAATCGGTAATAACAAATGGAAGCTGTAAGGAAAGACAAAGCAAATAGTCTTATTGCCCAGAAGGATGTCTTGGGAAATGCAGAGAACCTAACTTTTATCACTGCCTTGTGTATGTGACCTTGTTCATTTGCTTGGCCTTTAATGAGGGAAGACTGAAAGAGTACATCCAAGAAATTGTCAGAAGATGGCGAGTGAGATAAGGCACCCGTGATGGAGAGAGAGAGAGAGAGAGAGAGAGAGGGAGAGAGAGAGAGAGAGAGAGAGAGAGAGAGAGAGAGAGAGAGAGAGAGAGAGAGAGAGAGAGAGAGAGAGAATATAAAAGAACGTAGATATGAACCTTAAAACAAACTGTGAAGAGTAAAACACTAAGAGACGAGGAGAGTAATAATACCAAACACACACACACACACACACACACACACACACACACACACACACACACACACACACACACACACACAATAAAAATAAAACCAGTTAAGTATATGTCATCTTAAAAAAAAACAATAAATAACAATAAAAACATATAAAAAGGCAAAAAAAAAATAGTGGAAATACATTTAAAAAGCAACATTCCAGAGAGTGAAAATAATGAAGACAAGATGACAGTAAAGACAAAAAAAGGACAGGAAGAAAGGGTGATAACGAACGTGTATAATGGGAAATATGAATGATGTGAGGGACAATATGGAAGAGTGGAGGAGGACATGGGAAGCAGGAAGACTTAGAGACACGCAGTAGGAAGGGAAAGGAGCTGAAAGAAAGCATTTTACACGTCTTAATGTTGTCGTGCGAAGCTGAGAATGTGGTGGTGAAGGTGGTGAGGGTGGTGGTCGTAGTGTCAGGAGAGCCATTCTCTTTTTCATTTTAATTTTTTTATTTTCCATTTTTCTTGCTTTCACAAATTTTTTTCTGACTCAGTTTTATTTTCAGTGTTCTAATCAATTCTTACCTTCACTTTTCTAGTTTTCTTCCTTCTTTTTTTTTATTTTGCTTCCTTTCTTTCATCTCTCCTTCTTTTCTTGCTTGCTTCCTTCCTCCCTTGCTTTCTTTCTTCCTTCCTAACTTCCCTCATTCCTTCCTTCTTTTTTTCGTCCTTTCCTTCATCGTAAAATAAAGGTTCTACTTTTAATATCTTTTGTCATTTCACTTTTTTTTTGTTTGTTTTCTGAAACATTGTTTTTCTCTTTCGTATTTTCATATTTTCACTTATTTTCCTATCCTCATCTTCTTTTGTATAAATTTACATTTCCCAGATTCCTTTCCTATATTTTCCCGAACTATCTTGCCCTTCTCTTCCACAACTTACTTTTAAACCTGCTCTTAGTCTCGCTCTTCTTCCTCTTTTCCTCCTCCTTCCTTGTGATTTTCTTCATCTCTTTTTACTTTCCAAATCCATTCCTTTATTTTTTTCTCCAACTTTTCTTTCTCTCGCTTCCATTTCCTTCTTCCTTCTCTCGTCTTCTCTTGCTCTCATTTCTTAGTTTCCTTTCCTTTTTTATTTTTTTATTTTGTTTTCACTTTCCAAATTAATTCCTTTCTGTTTTCTTCATCGGCCTTTTTTCACTCTCATTCATTGTTTCCAACATCTGCTGTAACTCACTTTGCTTCCTCCCTCTTTTTTTTTTTTATCATTCCCTTGCTTTCTCATTTCACTTTCCGAATTCCTTTTCTTCTTATGTTTTCCTCAACTTCCTTCCTCTCACTCTCTTACCTCACCTTCCTTCATCTTCTTCCCCTAACTCTCTTTCCCTCCTATTCCCGTCTTTGTAATCCCCATATTTACCTTCCCTGGCTCACCCTAACTTCTCTTCCCTCTCACTTTTTCATCCTGCTCTCCTCTATTCTTGTTTCTCTTCCCTTCTTCCCTTCCCTCTCCATCCGTCTCGCCTCGTCTGTTCGTCTTCTCCCCATGACAGATAGAGGAAGCAAAATTTCTCTCCTTATTACTTTTAAACGTAATTAAATTTTGCCTTCTTTTATATATTTTTTTTTCTTTTTTTTTCATGTAGGAAGTCTTTGAAAAAATATGGTGTACTTTTTTTTTCCCATCCTCCTCTGCCCTCTTACCGTTCTAGTGACTTAATGAAATTTTTGAAAATCCTTGGATGATTATGAACTAATGGAAGGGGATTCCTTTTTAATAACGTGTATTTTTTTTATCTCTTTCTTTCTAACGGTCTTACTGCTTCTTACTTATTTTAATTAACGCAAGGGAACTGTTAAATTAAGCGGATTTGCCTCGTTTTTCCTCCTTCTGGTTTATTTCTTTTAAGATATACAATTCCCTGAAGCAAAATGTACACTACGTCAAAACAAGCTAAAACTAATTATAAAAAAAAGTTGGTAACTATAATGAAAAAAAAAAAAATGCATAATCATGTTCGCTAAAGAAATTGCACCTGGCCAATTTCCTCTCGCCAGGTACCAGGAATTAATTAGTATTGTGTTCAGGTGCAGTAACTGTAGTGTTGGAAAGTCGTGGTGGTAGTGGTCATGGTGGTGGTGGTGGTGGCTCGGGGCGCCGCCATTCCCGCTGATTATGTCCACGTTAAAACACAGACAGTATACACCGTTAAGTCCCTCCTGCCTCTCTTCTTACATTGAGAGAGAGAGAGAGAGAGAGAGAGAGAGAGAGAGAGAGAGAGAGAGAGAGAGAGAGAGAGAGAGAGAGAGAGAGAGAGAGAGAGGGGGGGGTGAGGGAGTGGGCATCAGAAAACAATATTAGAACAAAACTACGGGAAAAGTAGTTACACACCGATATTTTTTCCAAAAAGATCTACACTGAAGTTTGGTTCGTGCAGAACGCAAAGAAATGAAAAAAAAATATATATATATATATATATATATATATATATATATATATATATATATGAGAGGAAAAGTTACATTGTGGAAAGAAAGAAATAGAAATTAAATTTAAAAATTACCTAATTATGAACATAATATCAGAAATTATATACATTGGAAGACTTGAAACTTAATTCATGAGACGATGAACAGAAATAAATAATGAAAAAAAAATATAGGTGAGGAAATAAATAAGGCAACACAAAAAAAACACGCACGCTAAGATTTAAGTAAATTGTGAGAGGATAATTAAGTGAAGAGTGAGTGTGTGAAGGAGTTTCTCAGGGAGTGAGTGAAGTGAATCAGGTCAGTGAGCACCTGTCCTCTCAGGTGTGAACTCGCTTGTTTTTAATTAGTGCTGCGTTGGCTTCTCGGAGGAAAGGCGTTGTTGTTACTGCTTTGTTTTCACTTCCTTGTAATGTAAAGATTTTTTTTTTTAATTAAAGTCAGCATGTTTATGAAAGTTACTTTTTCATACAAGAAGTATTATACAGCGCTTACGTTGGTAACGAAGAGTGACCACAACAATACATGCTTCTAATTAAGGAAGTAAGACAGCTGTTATCTTTGTGGCACTTAAGGCATCACAGTTCAGGGCGCCACAACACCACACAACACTTTAATACACCACAGCTTAGGACACCACAACTTAAAAAAAAAGAGAAATTATTAGACAACATTTTATAACACCACAGGACACTACAGCACCGTACACCACAGCTCAGAACACCACAGACTAGAACATCATAAAACAGCACAACTCAGCACACCACAGCCCAACACACCTCACCACACCAGCCATAACAGAACCCTCAGTACAAGATCAGGCAGCTTTCACCCACACTTGCATAACTCCCTCACACAGGAAGCTAAACACATGATTTCCGCTACGCCATTTCCCGGCAATTGGTCGCTGCAGTTATCCCTTGAAAGAGTTCCCCGGGGCCGTAAGGTTAAGTCAAGGTTTGAGCCTCACGCCTCCTTGCGGGGCTTGCTGGGATCCACACACGTTCTTTCCTTCAATAGACTTAACGAGCAACATCAATGACAACCTCCCTTGCTCTTGTGGGGCTTCAGGGACCGGAGTGTTGTCTGGGAAAGCGATATTATATAAAGTTAGCGACGGAGATAACAATGCGGAGTTTAATGAGCGTCGAGAGAAGTCTTAGCTGCGGCTTTGAAGGTTTACAGGTGCCGCGGAACCTTTGATGAAAATTGCGTGACGGGAGACAGGAAGGCGTGATTGTGACTGTGGCAGCAGGACTGAGAACACAATGAAGGAACGAAAGAATGATGGAAGGACGGAGGAAAGGAAAGGAGAGTAAGAAGGAAGGAAGAAGTGATTGCAGTATTGATGAAAGAAGAAAGGAATGAAGGGAGAAATACGTGACTGCAGTGCATGGCGGAGGAAGAAAGGAGAGAATGGAGGAAGAAAGGAAGGAAGACGTGCTTGCAGCGTGGGCAGACCTCACCTCAAATTATCATCAGTTAAGGCTAACCTGGCCTGAACGAGCATGCTCCATCACCGCTCAATAAAGGAAAACGAACAGCGCATTACCACGACCCCCAAAGAATTTCGTGAAAGAGTGGCATGACAACACCGAAGAAAAATGCGTTTAATGATGTTTCTCAATGGACCAAGGAGAATAGTGAGGGGAAGGAAGGGGCTGCCGGGGTGGTGAGAGGGAGCGTTTGCATAATATTCGTGTAATTCATGCGAGGAATACAAGAAATCCAGGTAATCTGAACCATCTTGGATAAGGAAGAAGAAGAATAGGAGAAGGAGGAGGAGGAGGAGGAGGAGGAGGAGGAGAAGGAAGAGTAGGAAGAGAAGGAGAAGCAAATGCAAGAGAAGAAGCGTACATACTCTTATTCGAGGAGAATGAAGAGAAGACGAGGAGAAGAGTAGAAACAGAAGCAAGGGGAAGAGAAATATCTTGGAGAAGGAAGGTGAGGAGAAGGGACTAGAAAGGATAAAGAGGAGGAGGAGGAAGAAGGAAGAAAATGAAGAAGTAAAGAAGAAGAAAGCAGAAAAAAAAGAATACTACGACGCGAATAAAAAAAAATAAACACAAGAAACGAGGAGGAAGTGGACAAGAAGAAATCAATGAGAGGGAAACCAGAATAAAAGAGTCAAACATAAGACAGTGGAAGGAAGACGACAGGAAGAAGAAGAAAAAAAAAATTGAGTGGAAAGCCAGAATCAGGAACTGGATCAAGAACACAACTTGCAGAGGAAGCGACAACACCAATAAGACGAAGAGGAAGACTTGGAGAAGGAAGACGAAGATGAGGACGAAGACGAGGACTCTTCTTCTAAGCCGTTCTTGCGTCAGCCTAAGAGCACAGGTCTTGAAAGCGAGGGCCCGTGAGGACGCTGATTAGAAGGCCTTGTGATGGGAGTAATCTGAGGCGAGAGACTAATTTGGTGTCTTGGGTGGCGGGTGAGGACAGGCCGTCTCTGATCTACTGTCTCTTCTTCCACTACCTCCATTTCTATTACCTCTCCTTCCAGTACCTCCCCTTCCACACTCCCTTCCCTTCCTTTCCTCAGTCAGTCGGTAATCTGCTCGGTACCTCTCAGGCCACTAAGGATTCTCAATTGATCCTCACTACGGGCCGTCTTAGAGTTGCAGGAGTTGGAGGTTCATGTAAGCACGTGAAGGAAGCAAGGACTTTCAGTAGAAGCTGTTACCTCATGTTAGTTGTTCCAGACAGCGGTTCGGTTGAGTCCATGTCAATGTAAGGCCGTTGATGGCGAAGGAAATTGTTGCACAAATATGTATTACTTCGTGTTCGATTCTCTCTCTCTCTCTCTCTCTCTCTCTCTCTCTCTCTCTCTCTCTCTCTCTCTCTCTCTCTCTCTCTCTCTCTCTCTCTCTCTCTCTCTCTCTCTCACACACGTACAGTGCTCCCCTTTAGCATGAGTGACTATCAATACTAAATAGGATATAATAACAAGAAAGTTGAATATCAATTGCAGTCGATATTTTGTGCTCAATAAATCCATTGTTATCGCATCCATAATTTTCCTGCATAATATATGGAGGGTGTTGATTCAATATACAGTGAAAGTGAGAGAGAGAGAGAGAGAGAGAGAGAGAGAGAGAGAGAGAGAGAGAGAGAGAGAGAGAGAGAGAGAGAGAGAGAGAGAGAGAGAGAGAGAGAGAGAGAGAGAGAGAGAGAGAGAGAGAGAGAGAGAGAGAGAGAGAGAGAGAGAGAGAGACAAGAGAAAAGTTGGGTACAGCTCAAATTTGCTGTCAAGATTTACGGCAGAATTTTCATCCCGGTCCTGCTTTGCTTTTCTTTACACGCTCGGGTTGTCGTAAACATTTTTCCTTACGCGGCGTTGAATCTCCCTTTTTGCAACGAAGAACGCGAAGAAGTAAACATCCGAGGGAGCTAAATGACCCTTTAGACGGCTCTCTTCCTCTTCTTAAGCTCGTGCCAAAAGCCTATGCCCTCCTCCTCCTCCTCCTTCTCCTCCTCCTCCTCCTCCTCCTCCTCCTCCTCCTCCTCCTCCTCCTTCGTAATGCCCTTGAGGAACCGCGTGACGGAGACCTCAATTTCTCCTCGTTCATCTTGCGGCGTGAGACACATTCCTCACTTGGACTGAGAGTGATCTATAACGAGAGAAAATAACTTGCCTGCCCTTTGTCAGACTTTCCATTCTGCCCACTTCTCTCCCTCCCGGCCACGCTACCTCTTAAAGGCCTCGGTCCAAGTGGAGTATAAAAGGAAAGATAAGATGAGGACGAGGACGAGGAGGCTTGATAAAAAGTTCCGGGAAGAGTGAGGCAATTTCCAGCATTTTGTGTGGTGCGTATCTCAGCGCTCAAGACTCCCGTATAGGGCAGCCTCGTTACCTGAATGTCGCCTCTCATCTTATTAATATTCTTTTTAAGGCGCGTATTATAAGGTGTTTGTACGCTGGAAGGGCACATACGCACCCTTCCACCCACCTTCACACACACACACACACACACACACACACACACACACACACACACACACACACACACACACATACACTAGAAATATGTTTTTTCCTCTATTGCAGAAAAAATAATGTCTGGAGGCAAGTCTTCATGTTTGATGACACCAGCGCTCGCTTCTTTAATATTTGCCACTCGCTTCATATGCATTTTTTTCCCTTTCAGTTTTCTTTACAGTGGCTAAAAACTGAATGACTATTGAGTTCTGAGCTTATGATTTAATTCACCTCATTTCACATTCTCTTTATTTGCGTGTTCCTGTGCCTCCTGGTCTCTCTGATCCACGCATTTAAACACCCCACCCTCCCCCACGTCACCCTCCCTCCCCCATGTCCCCTTCGTCCTCTGATCCCCCTTGTCCTCACCAAGAACACATGATCAAAGCGAACTAACACATCCCTCCTGGTACACTGACTCCCTCTGCTTCGTCTCCCCTTTGTGCGGGAAGGAAAAAGAGAGCGCTAAATAAAATGGAGTAAATTAAGTTAAACCATTGTATAGTTTCTTGGTGCTTACATACTGTGTACTCCTCTCGGTTGTGTATATGTATACTTGATGCAGTGTTCGGGTATTGTTTTAATTTCTGTATATGTTTCACCGCTGTGTGAGAGTCGCCGTCGCTTTTCCACCATTTGGCTTTAGTCTGGCAGTCTTTGTCTCCCTGTCACTCTGAACGGCGCGGGAAATTTGTCTCATCTCTCAAACACTTTCATGTTTGCCGTTTTTGAGACCATGCGAATACTCCCTTCCAGGTTTCCAAAGTGTTTTCCATGCCCAGTGAGAGCTATGGTGTGAATTTAATGTTCTCCATCTAATAATTTATTCATTACACTTCTGTACCATTAACTCGCAGTGTACACATTCATTTAAATTTATATATACTTTATATGTACACACCGAAGCTTAATTTCCACTTTCTCCTCACAAATAAGGAAGAAAAATCGCCCTACAGCTTAAATATATCAAGCCTCATTATGTATCTCCCTAATTTATCTTGTGCGTCGAGGCAATGTGTCTTCCTCCATTCAACGCATTCGTCACCGTATGTTTGGCCGATTTACTGTTATGTGCGCAGTTCAAGTGTTCCGGTTTCCTCCCTGCGCCCGTGCGTGTCCATTCGGTGTCGCATAATTGCATCTGGTAATCGAGGAAGGGCGGGGAAGAAACTAGTCTCAGGATATTCACTACATGTTTGACGATAGGGAGCTGAAGGAGAAGGAAGAGGTGGTGAGACTCAATGTGTATGTCTCAACACTCTACTGCGCCATGGAGAAGATACTGGAGCTAGGAAGTAGGAAGAGGAGAAGGAGGTGGAGGGGGGGTGATGTGGATAGGAAGTAAATCTGTCAATCGGATAACATTTTTTCTTGCTTTCTGTTTTTAGCGGCTTGTTGTTCCTTTAGCGGCGTTAAATTAGGTGAAGTGGTATGGATAGCTTAGGTTAGATGAGGTGAGGTAAGGTTAGGTTAGGTTAGGTTAGCTTAGATTAGGTTAGGTTAGCTTAGATTAGGTTAGGTTAGTTTAGGTGAGGTAAAGTGAGGCGGGGTTAGGTTAGACTGGGTGATATGATGTTAGGTTAGATTGTGTTAGGTTACGTTAGTCGGACTGGTTTGTATGGCAGTAATGTGTCGAGGCCTATTTAGCGACGGTAATGTAACTGTTTGTTCATTTATCACGTTGTCTGTTTGGTTAGTTAATTAGGATCTACCGAATTAGTTAGAAGGCAAACGAATTAAGGTCAGACTAAACATTTTGTGTTGATTGTGTGCGAGGACGGTATTGAGTTAGTTAGGGTTAAATGTTGACGAATTATTTTTTTGTGTGTGTTATGCGAACAATCAAACATTTATTTTTTATATTTTCTGGACTGTGCGCTTCGGCTCCATGTAATCACTTAAAACAATGCAAACATGTGTTCTGTTAAATCGGGTTTCTCTTCTACCATATTATTTCCCAGAGGCCACTGCCACGGCAGGGAGAGGAAAGGTCACTTTGGCTGTTGTTTGAGTCGCTGGCCGCCGCTGCACATCACAGTGTTAGTCCAGGAGTACAGTCACTATGCTCAACTTACCGTCAAGTCCGAAGGCCGAGGTGGCTCTAGCCGAGAGTCCCAGGACCGAGAAGGCTGCCGCCACCACCAGCAGGGTTACTATCCAGTGGGTGGTGCTGGAGCCTCGCCCCCGCGATCCAAGAAAGCTGCACATTTTTTTTTTCACCGCTCTGCCGACCGCTGGCTGTCCGCGCCTCACTTACCGGCGACAATTCGCCACAGCTTCACTTGATGACGTGTTAAGGGTATTCCCTCTCCCTCCCTCACCCTCTCGCACCGACACGAGCCAGACGCCGGCTCCTTCACCCACTCTTGTCACTCACCGGTGTAAAACATCACAGTAATTGGGACACACTCTCCCTAACACTCTCATGTTTGTGATTTTCACTCAACGAAAAGTTTTCTCTAGTCCACATGCATCAATATATCTTTGAACTGCCCCCGTGTCAAGGGCCACTAAACCATCGCGTCCAACGAACAGTTTCACGAGCCAAGACTCCCGGGGAAGTGTCACGGAGGGCGGGAGACGGGGACAGGATTATTGTTTTATCCAATTTCGCCTCAGAGAGCGGCCTGCTGGGCAGCGCGGGCCTGGCGGTGGCGATGACTGTGGGGCGAGGAGAGGCGACGCTGTGGTCTGCTTCTCACGCACGCACGAGGGCCACTGTCGCTCCCTCTCCGCCAGTGC
>NC_087180.1:8241614-8249114 GCF_035594125.1 Scylla paramamosain
TCAGGCTCATAGCTCCCCTCTCCCTCTCTCTCTCGGTCCTTCCCCGCTGTGCCTTCTCCCTATTCGCTCTTCCATACAGTGCTATATACCGCAGTGAGCCCTTCTCTCCCCCTTCATACCATACATTTTTCCTGAAGTACTCCAACAGTACAAGGGGCGTGTGGAGACGAAGCTTTAGTGAGGGGGAGAGTACAAGGGCGTCACAGGTAATGGTGGTCGGTTGTGCCTAATAACACGAAAATTAAGGCGAAGGTAAAAAGAGGGAAAGGGAAGGAAAGTGGGAGGAGGGAGTGTTAGTACAGGAGACTGCAGGTCGCGTGGTATGTCAGATTCAAGTGTGCTGACGAGAGAGAGAGAGAGAGAGAGAGAGAGAGAGAGAGAGAGAGAGAGAGAGAGAGAGAGAGAGAGAGAGAGAGAGAGAGAGAGAGAGAGAGAGATTACGACTTAGCCTGGTTTTTTAAATTTTTTCTCCACTAAGTTTAGATCTTTTATTATAAACTTACACCGATTTGTATACGTACGCGGGGTTATTGCAGGACGCGCTTTATTGATTTGTGCTTCTGTGTGAGTGCCACTACCAGCACCACCGCCACCACCATCACCACCACTACCAGCAGGAGAGAGAGCAGTCAGGGAGTGGCGAGGAAAGTTTCAGGAAAGGGACGCGACTGAGGAGAAAAGTTAGCGGCGGGAAGGGACACGGAGAGAAAGTATGCAGGGGAAAGGAGTGGAAGGAAGGGAGTCCATCTGAGAAGCAAGCCAGGGACTGAGGGGGAGTGAGGAACCTTCGAGCGGAGTAGAAGGCTGGTCACGAAGGTGTGGTGAGATAGGGTGATGATGATGAAGAAGAGAAGGAAGAAAACCATGGAAAGCAGAAGGGAATAATATGAAGGAGGAAGAAAAATAGAAGGAAGGACAAGGAGAAATAGGGTGCAAAAATTTAAGAGAATAAGGTTAGATAAATGGAGGAAGAGGAAAAGAAAGAAAACTGGAAGAGGAGGAGGAGAAGGAAGAGAACAATAATGATGAAAGCGAGGAGAAAAGAAGGAGGTAAAAGCTGAAGAGGAAGATTAAAAGAAGTGAGGAGAGTGAGGAGGAGAAAGATGACGAAGACGTTGAGGAGGAGGAGGAGGAGGAGGAGGAGGAGCAGTAATAGAAATACACACACAAGAAGTGAAGAAGGTGAGTAGTAGGAAGATGAAGAAGAGGAAGAGGAAGAGAAGGAGGAAGGAGAGATTTAATGGAAACACACACACACACACACACACACACACACACACACACACCAGGACCACGACCACCATTAGAGAAGAAAAGAAATTTCGTGAGAGTTTTGTGTATATTAAAAAATTATTTCCTGACTCTTTGCTATACTTGAGTATGTATGTGTAGAATTATGAGATAGAAAGGCCAAACATGCCTCCCCATCCTCTGCGTCACAACAAGCTGGCGGGAAGGAGAGAAACTACTGCAATATAAATAACAGAATATATGCAACAATGAGGGTGGACACGAATATTTTCCTTCTGATAAATACGAGAACAAAATAATGTAGTATGCTATTACTATGAATGAGTCTTAAAGAGAAGGAACATGAGGAAAAAGAGGAGGAGGAGGACGAGGAGGAGGCGATGAAGGTCATGGGAAGCTTAAATGATGTTACAGAAAGAAATAAAGGTGGAGAGGAGGAGCAGGAGGAGGAGGACGAGGAGGAGGAAATGGAAGAGGAGAAGAAGGAGGAGGAGGAGGAGGAGGAGGAAGTGGAGAACGAGAAGGAGGAGGAGGAGGAGGAGGAGGAGGAGAAGAAGGAGGAGGAGGAGAAGGAGGAGGAGGAGCAGGAGGGGAGTAAGAATGAAAAATGAAGGAGGAAGAGGAGGAGCAGAGAAGTAAGAATGAAAAATGAAGAAGGAGAAGTAGGAGGAGGAGGAGAAGAAACAAGAAGAAGAAGAAGAGAAAGAAGAAGTAGAGGAGGAGGACGAGGAGGAGGAGGAGGAGGAGGAAGAGAAGCAGGAGGAGAAGGAACGGAGTGAGAATAAAAAATGAAGAATAATATAAAGAAGAAGAAAAGGAGGAGGAGGAGAGGAGGAGCACAAAGAAGGGGAGGAGGAAGAGGAGCACGAAGAAGAGGAGGAGGAGGAGGAGGAGGAGGAGGAGGAGGAGGAGGAGGAGGAGGAGGAAGGGAAGGAGGAGGAGGAGCAGGAAGAAGGGGAGGAGGAGTAGGAGGAGGAGTAAGAATGAAAAATGACGACGACTACGAAGAATAAGTAGAAGAGGAGGAGGAGGAGGAGGAAAAGGAAGAAGAAGAAGAAGAAGAAGAAGAAGAAGAAGAAGAAGAAGAAGAAGAAGAAGAAGAAGAAGAAGGAGAAAGAGGAGGAGGAGGAGAATATGTGGAAGAATAAGAAGAAAACAAGAAGAAGAAGAAGAGGAAATAGTAGCAGGAAGACGAAAGAGGAGAAAACCGAGCAGAGAGAGAGAGGGTGAAATGAAAGGCGGTGGCTGCGACAGGAGATGTCTCAGGGCAGGACAAACACTTCTCTCCACCTCACCACGACTGATTGGGTTCCGGGCGAGTCTTGCCGCTCTTGTATCTCAGCGATGTCCTTCTTAATGAGTTTTCTTGCGGTTCTACCAAGAGAGAGAGAAAAAAAGTACATCGGAAAGTTAATTTTAGAACCAGTTGAGTCTTTTCTGATTTTAATTACGGGTGATAATTTGTTGCTTTCTGTTTCCTTTCTCTTGTCTTCCTCTCTCCTCTTGTCCCGTCTGTGAGTTATGAGGGATTCGAACCGTGATCTGAGTGTATCTTAGGTGCGTATTTTGCTCACTCCGCCAGCTCAGGTAAGACATGTAAGTGGAAACGGAAATTCTCAGTAATGTATTTTTTGTATGTCTGTCTCGCGGCTCTGTCCTGTCTGTAAGCTAGTATCTCTCTCTCTCTCTCTCTCTCTCTCTCTCTCTCTCTCTCTCTCTCTCTCTCTCTCTCTCTCTCTCTCTCTCTCTCTCTCTCTCTCTCTCTCTCAGCCAAGTGATAAATGAATACAAGAAATCAGGGAGGCCAGCGTCATCAGCCTCATGGTCTCCGAGGGGACAATGTTAGTTGTAGAGAAGACGAGGATTTGTACTTTTTTCTCATGATGGGTTCCAGGAGAGCAATTCCGTCTGGTGCTGGAGAGGGACGATTGCTTAGGCTTATACAGCTTAACCAGATATGAAATAGATCCTCTAGTACTTATTATTATTAGTGGATTTATTAACCTTTTCACTGCGATACAGAACCATTATCAGCACCAGAAGTAATGCATGGAATCTTTATAAGCATCCGCAAGAAAGAAGGGGATTAAAAAGAATAGAATTTGTAATTTTAGAGGTGGCTGTAGAGCAAGGAAAGACGTCTCAGAGTGATTAGTAATTAAGGAAAGATGTACCAAATAGCATTCAAAGGTTATATATAGGTTACAAAAGAAGAAGGCTCCTCCCCGTGCATAATCAACTTACAGCAACTGAATAGCGTTGGAAGTCTTCTGAAAAGTAGCATCAGTTCTGAAAAATATGACAAGGAATTTTATAAGAAATGATGAAAGGGCAATGTATCCAATTTCTTATCAGCTTTACTCATACGGGGATCTAAAAAAAGAATACATTTTACAACAAAATCAAATAAAGCTATGAACAAGAGAGGGGGAGGAGGAGGAGTGGAAGGAAAAGGGAGGAGGTTTAAGGGTTAGCTGGGGAAGAGGAGTAGAAGAGGAGGCACAGAAGGAGGAGGAGGAGGAATGAAATATAATATAGAGGAAAGTATAAGGATGAGTTTTAGGAAGAGGATATAGATAGTGACCAAATAACTTAGTGAAAAAGTTGATGGGAAACCGAAGAGAGAGAGAGAGAGAGAGAGAGAGAGAGAGAGAGAGAGAGAGAGAGAGAGAGAGAGAGAGAGAGAGAGAGAGAGAGAGAGAGAGAGAGGACATTCACCCAACAACAAACCCATTTTCAACACACATATGCAACACACACCCACAAGAGACTACATAGGTGGGTAAGTGTATATTTCAAGTGACATTATCAAGAATCATTTGAGACCTGAAAAAAAAAAAGGTGGAAACTCGGAAAGCCTTAGAATGGGAGTTTAAAAGAAGTATCAAATTACGTTGAGCGGCTTGGTTATTGCGCACTAAACCTCTTTTATGTGTAGGATTACGTGGAGGAGAAGGCGTACAGCACCGGTCCGCCCACCGCCGCCCGCTGCAGGATCTCCCATCCTCTACAAAGGGAGATGTATATGTTTTAATATGCGTACGAAAAATCTCCTTGTATTCCAGCTCTGACTCTGAATGGGATTTGGTCCTTCAATGGTCTCGTCAGGGATACCAAAAACTTATCATTACGAGTAAGAGATATAGCGTTTCCCGTATAGTTGTTCGGCTTTTCCTCCACGTGATCAGTTTAAAAATTAATCGGAAGTAATGCTTGATATGCTCACGCTATTTTTTTTTTTTCGTATCATTGCTGAGCTTATGTTTTTTCCTTGATTTTGGAAAGGGATATGACTGAAGTATTCACGACCACAGATATATCAACATACATATATTGATATGTGCTCTCTCTCTCTCTCTCTCTCTCTCTCTCTCTCTCTCTCTCTCTCTCTCTCTCTCTCTCTCTCTCTCTCTCTCTCTCTCTCTCTCTCTCTCTCTCTCTCTCTCTGTGTGTGTGTGTGTGTGTGTGTGTGTGTGTGTGTGTGTGTGTGTGTGTGTGTGAGTGTGTGGGTTGGGTGGGTGGGTGTGTGGGTGTGTGGGTGGGTGTGTGGGTGGATGAGAGGGTGTGGATAGGTAGGTGGGCGGGTGCATGCGTCAGAGAGAGAGAGAGAGAGAGAGAGAGAGAGAGAGAGAGAGAGAGAGAGAGAGAGAGAGAGATGAAATATCGTGTTTCTAAACTTGCAGGGAATGGACCTCTTCGCTCGGCACTTCGTCAGCTCGCTCGCATGACCTTGGCTTTCCCTCGTCCCCTTCGGGAAATCCAATCCCCTCGTACCTATATCCTTTCCTGTTTTTCCCCGTGCTCCTCCTCACGCCTCACTCCTCTCCTCCAGCAGTGCCTAGTTCCTCCCTCTTCATCTTTCATCTCCTCACTCTTAACACTTTTTCTTTTCTATCTCCTGTCTTCTGGTTATTTCTGGTATGCCTTTCCCTCCCCTTTTATATCTTTATCTTTTATCTTATGTCTTTATCTCTTTATCCTATTTTGTCTGTCCCCCAACCTCTATCTATGTTCATTTTTCATCTCCTCTCTCTCTTCTCTATGTCCTGTCTTCTGGCTTTTCTGGTATGCTTTTCCCTCTACTTTATATCTATATTTTCTATCTCCTATTCTTATCTCTTTATTTGTTAAATTTTCTCTATCCCCATTTTCTATTACCGTTATTATATTGTTTTTTTTATCTTCTATCTTTTATCCTTTTCATCTCCTGGTTCCAATCTATTTCAGTCTTCTCCCTTCTTTATCTCTTGTATCATATTGTCAACGCTTGTCCTCTTTGATTCCATTACCCAGTGCTATTAATTTATCTGATTTTATTTTTAACTTTTATAACAACTTAACACTTTCCTTTCAGTCCTTATTCCCATTTGTCTTACTCGAGATCCCTTTTTTTTCCCTCCTTTCCCTTCATCGAAATCCTCTTTTATCCTTTACTTTTTCTCTTGGACTTGGCGTTACTTTCACTTCTTTCCATTTTTTTCTTTTATCTTTTTAATTAAGTGAAGCTTCAAGACACCTGGACTTTCTGGATTCATCGGCGTTTTTATAATCCTTTTTTTTTTTTTCCCTAAGCTCACTCAAGCGTCTGATTTTATATCTTCCTCCTTCCCCTTCTTTTTTTATTCCAACTTCTCAATACTTTACTGACTTTTCTCTTATCTTTTCCTATCACCTTTACTCCCTCGCTCGCTCCCCATTCTCCTTATTAAGTGCAGAGATGGACGTTAAGAAAAACCATAAAATGAAGTGAGTTATTATCCTTCTCTCTTTACACGTCACCTGAGTTACCTGCTCGACAACCTCCTCCTCGTGCACTTTTCTCAACCCACCTCTATACATCATGACACCTTAAGTTTCGGGTTTCCTCCCAAGGCGTCTCAGCACCCCTGTCTTCCTTGGTGATTCCTCATTTCTCTTGGGTTGACCTTTACGGTTTTTGGGGGATCGTGAAGAAGCAACGGATACATGTGCGAACTTTGTCTTACCGTATGTAGGTCACAGACAAAGGCCACCTGGTGTGTGTAAGTCTTGCGCAGAGAAAGAAGAGAAAAATTTAATAAGGGCCGTGAATAAATCTTGTAACGTCGTTTAAAGAGGGTCGTTTTAGTTGAAGGGAAAGGAAGATACAGAATGCTTGAGACAAAAGTGGGTATTTGTTTTAGAAAGAGAGAGACAGTAAGACAGATGAACTGTTATTTTTTGCAAGATTGATACAGACATTTACAATAGCATTTACAACAAAGAAATAGACAGTTACATGAACCAAGACGGATTGGTGGATAAAACTGCACATTTAATTTTTGAGGTTAGGCAGACAGACAGACAGACATAGACAGTTACATGCTACAAAACAGATAGACAAGACTGGACTTTTACATTAGAAAAAATAGAGAGACAGCAAGAAAGTCACATGTGACAAAGGTGGACAAACAGACAACATTTTCATAGTTTCATCAACCCTTTTTACTGCTATTGGTCGTCCTTCGTTAACTCCTGGCACTGTAAAAATTGTTTGCAGGGAGACACAAGAGTGAAAAGCGAGAAAACAAAAGGTTAATTTTGCCTTTTTACGCTACATAAATATTTACGAGAGGGTAGCATGAAATAGTCTAAAAAAGTTATAGGTATTGAATGGGAACTTTTGTCTAGCAGTGAAATGGTTAATAATCTGGACGTCCACATGCTGCAAGATGGCCAGACAGATAAACAAATCTGGAAACTCGCATTAGAAATTAAGACACACAAAAATGTACAGTCAACAATATGGATAAAACATACAAAACTAAAACCTTGTATTAGAAATTGTGACAGATAGAAAGAAAACCAAATGCTACAAGATACAGTGACAGATTGACAGACCATACTAAAGACGGTTTGTACAGATAGACAGACCACTGAAACCTTGCATTAGAAACTGAAATTGATAATCAGGCAGACAAACTAGATAGAAGATAAATAAACAAGTAATAATGCTATAGACAGTTATAAAGATAAATATACAAAATTAGAACCTTGCATTAGTAATTTAGACTGATAAACAGAAAATGCTGCAAAATAGAGCGAGGAGAGAGAGGAGAGAGAGAGAGAGAGAGAGAGAGAGAGAGAGAGAGAGAGAGAGAGAGAGAGAGAGAGAGAGAGAGAGGTGGACAAATCAATCTATGAACGGACATACAGATAGAAAGCTGTGTTTTGCGTACAAAGGCATCTCCGTGAAAGGCGTCCCCCTCCTTCCCCCCTCACACACACCAT